>NC_092236.1:25782535-25795035 GCF_036320965.1 Panulirus ornatus
GCTTGCATAGTGCCATTGTACAAAGGCAAAGGGGATAAGAGTGAGTGTTCAGATTATAGAGGTATAAGTTTGTTGAGTATTCCTGGTAAATTATATGGGAGGGTATTGATTGAGAGGGTGAAGGCATGTACAGAGCATCAGATTGGGGAAGAGCAGTGTGGTTTCAGAAGTGGTAGAGGATGTGTGGATCAGCTGTTTGCTTTGAAGAATGTATGTGAGAAATACTTAGAAAAGCAAATGGATTTGTATGTAGCATTTATGGATCTGGAGAAGGCATATGATAGAGTTGATAGAGATGCTCTGTGGAAGGTATTAAGAATATATGGTGTGGGAGGCAAGTTGTTAGAATCAGTGAAAAGTTTTTATCGAGGATGTAAGGCATGTGTACGTTTAGGAAGAGAGGAAAGTGATTGCTTCTCAGTGAATGTAGGTTTGCGGCAGGGGTGTGTTATGTCTCCATGGTTGTTTAATTTGTTTATGGATGGGGTTGTTAGGGAGGTGAATGCAAGAGTTTTGGAAAGAGGGGCAAGTATGAAGTCTGTTGTGGATGAGAGATCTTGGGAAGTGAGTCAGTTGTTGTTCGCTGATGATACAGCGCTGGTGGCTGATTCATGTGAGAGACTGCAGAAGCTGGTGACTGAGTTTGTTAAAGTGTGTGAAAGAAGAAAGTTAAGAGCAAATGTGAATAAGAGCAAGGTTATTAGGTACAGTAGGGTTGAGGGTCAAGTCAATTGGGAGGTGAGTTTGAATGGAGAAAAACTGGAGGAAGTGAAGTGTTTTAGATATCTGGGAGTGGTTCTGGCAGCGGATGGAACCATGGAAGCGGAAGTGAATCATAGGGTGGGGGAGGAGGCGAAAATTCTGGGAGCCTTGAAGAATGTGTGGAAGTCGAGAACACTATCTCGGAAAGCAAAAATGGGTATGTTTGAAGGAATAGTGGTTCCAACAATGTTGTATGGTTTCAAGGCGTGGGCTATGTATGGAGTCGTGCGCAAGAGGGTGGATGTGCTGGAAATGAGATGTTGAGGACAATATGTGGTGTGAGGTGGTTTGATCGAGTGAGTAACGTAAGGGTAAGAGAGATGTGTGGAAATAAAAAGAGTGTGGTTCAGAGAGCAGAAGAGGGTATTTTGAAATGGTTTGGTCACATGGAGAGAATGAGTGAGGAAAGATTGACCAAGAGGATATATGTGTCGGAGGTGGAGGGAACGAGGAGAAGTGGGAGACCAAATTGGAGGTGGAAAGATGGAGTGAAAAAGATTTTGAGTGATCGGGGCCTGAACATGCAGGAGTGTGAAAGGAGTGAAGGAATAGAGTGAATTGGAACGACGTAGTATACCGGGGTCGAAGTCCTGTTTATCGATTGAACCAGGGCATGTTAAGCGTCTGGTGTAAACCATGGAAAGTTGTGTGGAGCCTGGATGTGGAAAGGGAGCTGTGGTTTCGGTGCATTATTACATGACAGATTGAGACTGAGTCTGAACGAATGGGGCCTTTGGTGTCGTTTTCTAGCGCTACCCTGCACACATGAGGGGGGAGGGGGTTGTTATTCTATGTGTGGCGAGGTGGCGATGGGAACAAATAAAGGCAGACAGTATAAGTTATGTACATGTGTATATATGTATATGTCTGTGTGTATATATATGTGTACATTGAGATGTATAGGTATGTATATTTGCGTGCGTGGATATGTATGTATATACATGTGTAAGTGGGCGGTTTGATCCATTCTTTCGTCTGTTTTCTTGTGCTACGTCGCTAACGCTGGAGACAGCGAAAAAGCAAAATATGATAAATAAATAAATGAATAAGATATATATAAGCTCAAGGGTAAAGGGGAAGAGTGGTTTGGGAAGGTCTTGGGAGTAAAGTCAGGGGTTAGTGAGAAGACAAGAGCAAGGGAAGGAGTAGCAATACTCCTGAAACAAGAGTTGTGGGAGTATGTGATAGAATGTAAGAAAGTAAATTCTCGATTAACATGGGTAAAACTGAAAGTTGATGGAGAGAGATGGGTGATTTTTGGTGCATATGCACCTGGGCATGAGAAGAAAGATCATGAGAGGCAAGTGATTTGGGAGCAGCTGAATGAGTGTGTTAGTGGTTTTGATGCACGAGACCGGGTTATAGTGATGGGTGATTTGAATGCAAAGGTGAGTAATGTGGCAGTTGAGGGAATAATTGGTATACATGGGGTGTTCAGTGTTGTAAATGGAAATGTTGAAGAGCTTGTAGATTTATGTGCTGAAAAAGGACTGATGATTGGGAATACCTGGTTTAAAAAGCGAGATATACATAAGTATACTTATGTAAGTAGGAGAGATGGCCAGAGAGCGTTATTGGATTACGTGTTAATTGACAGGCGCGCGAAAGAGAGACTTTTGGATGTTAATGTGATGAGAGGTGCAACTGGAGGGATATCTGATCATTATCTTGTGGTGGCTAAGGTGAAGATTTGTATGGGTTTTCAGAAAAGAAGAGTGAATGTTGGGGTGAAGAGGGTTGTGAGAGTAAGTGAGCTTGGGAAGGAGACTTGTGTGAGGAAGGACCAGGAGAGACTGAGTACAGAATGGAAAAAGGTGAGAACAATGGAAGGAAGGGGAGTTGGGTAGGAATGGGATGTATTTAGGGAATCAGTGATGGATTTTGCAAAAGATGCTTGTGGCATGAGAAGAGTGGGAGATGGGTTGATTAGAAATGGTAGTGAGTGGCGGGATGAAGAAGTAAGAGTATTTGTGAAAGAGAAGAGAGAGGCATTTGGACGATTTTTGCAGGGAAAAAATGCAAGTGAGTGGGAGATGTATAAAAGAAAGAGACAGGAGGTCAAGAGAAAGGTGCAAGAGGTGAAAAAAAGGGCAAATGAGAGTTGGGGTGAGAGAGTATCATTAAATTTTAGGGAGAATAAAAAGATGTTCTGGAAGGAGGTAAATAAAGTGCGTAAGACAAGGGAGCAAATGGGAACTTCAGTGAAGGGCGCAAATGGGGAGGTGATAACAAGTAGTGGTGATGTGAGAAGGAGATGGAGTGAGTATTTTGAAGGTTTGTTGAATGTGTTTGATGATAGAGTGGCAGATATAGGGTGTTTTGGTCGAGGTGGTGTGCAAAGTGAGAGGGTTAGGGAAAATGATTTCGTAAACAGAGAAGAGGGAGTAAAAGCTTTGCGGAAGATGAAAGCCGGCAAGGCAGCAGATTTGGATGGTATTGCAGTGGAATTTATTAAAAAAGGGGGTGACTGTATTGTTGACTGCTTGGTAAGGTTATCTAATGTATGTATGACTCATGGTGAGGTGCCTGAGGATTGGCGGAATGCGTGCATAGTGCCATTGTACGAAGGCAAAGGGGATAAGAGTGAGTTCTAAAATTTTAGAGGTATAAGTTTGTTGAGTATTCCTGGTAAATTATATGGGAGGGTATTAATTGAGAGTGTGAAGGCATGTACAGAGCATCAGATTCGGGAAGAGCAGTGTGGTTTCAAAAGTGGTAGAGGATGTGTGGATCAGGTGTTTGCTTTGAAGAATATATGTGAGAAATACTTAGAAAAGCAAATGGATTTGTATGTAGCATTTATGGATCTGGAGAAGGCATATGATAGAGTTGATAGAGATGCTCTGTGAAAGGTATTAAGAATATATGGTGTGGGAGGCAAGTTGTTAGAAGCAGTGGAAAGTTTTTATCGAGGATGTAAGGCATGTGTACGTGTAGGAAGAGAGGAAAGTGATTGGTTCTGAGTGAATGTAGGTTTGCGGCAGGGATGTGTGATGTCTCCATGGTTGTTTGATTTGTTTATGGATGGGGTTGTTAGGGAGGTGAATGCAAGAGTTTTGGAAAGAGGGGCAAGTATGAAGTCTGTTGGGGATGAGAGAGCTTGGGAAGTGAGTCAGTTGTTGTTCGCTGATGATACAGCGCTGGTGGCTGATTCATGTGAGAAAGTGCAGAAGCTGGTGACTGAGTTTGGTAAAGTGTGTGAAAGAAGAAAGATAAGAGTAAATGTGAATAAGAGCAAGGTTATTAGGTACAGTAGGGTTGAGGGTCAAGTCAATTGGGAGGTGAGTTTGAATGGAGAAAAACTGGAGGAAGTAAAGTGTTTTAGATATCTGGGAGTGGATCTGGCAGCGGATGGAACCATGGAAGCGGAAGTGGATCATAGGATGGGGGAGGGGGCGAAAATTCTAGGAGCCTTGAAGAATGTGTGGAAGACGAGAACATTATCTCGGAAAGTAAAAATGGGTATGTTTGAAGGAATAGTGGTTCCAACAATGTTGTATGGTTGCGAGGCGTGGGCTATGGATAGAGTTGTGCGCAGGAGGATGGATGTGCTGGAAATGAGATGTTTGAGGACAATGTGTGGTGTGAGGTGGTTTGATCGAGTAAGTAACGTAAGGGTAAGAGAGATGTGTGGAAATAAAAAGAGCGTGGTTGAGAGAGCATAAGAGGGTGTTTTGAAATGGTTTGGGCACATGGAGAGAATGAGTGAGGAAAGATTGACCAAGAGGATATATGTGTCGGAGTGGAGGGAACGAGGAGAAGAGGGAGACCAAATTGGTGGTGGAAAGATGGAGTGAAAAAGATTTTGTGTGATCGGGGCCTGAACATGCAGGAGGGTGAAAGGAGGGCAAGGAATAGAGTGAATTGGAGCGATGTGGTATACCGGGGTTGACGTGCTGTCACTGGATTGAATCAGGGCATGTGAAGCGTCTGGGGTAAACCATGGAAAGCTGTGTAGGTATGTATATTTGCGTGTGTGGACGTATGTATATACATGTGTATGGGGGGGGTTGGGCCATTTCTTTCGTCTGTTTCCTTGCGCTACCTCGCATACGCGGGAGACAGCAACAAAGCAAAAAAAAAAAAAAAAAAAAAATATATATATATATATATATATATATATATATATATATATATATATATATATATATATATATATATATATATATATATATATATATATATATTTTTTTTTTTTTTTTTTTTTTTTTTTTATACTTTGTCGCTGTCTCCCGCGTTTGCGAGGTAGCGCAAGGAAACAGACGAAAGAAATGGCCCAACCCCCCCCCATACACATGTATATACATACGTCCACACACGCAAATATACATACCTACACAGCTTTCCATGGTTTACCCCAGACGCTTCACATGCCTTGATTCAATCCACTGACAGCACGTCAACCCCGGTATACCACATCGCTCCAATTCACTCTATTCCTTGCCCTCCTTTCACCCTCCTGCATGTTCAGGCCCCGATCACACAAAATCTTTTTCACTCCATCTTTCCACCTCCAATTTGGTCTCCCTCTTCTCCTCGTTCCCTCCACCTCCGACACATATATCCTCTTGGTCAATCTTTCCTCACTCATTCTCTCCATGTGCCCAAACCACTTCAAAACACTCTCTTCTGCTCTCTCAACCACGCTCTTTTTATTTCCACACATCTCTCTTACCCTTACGTTACTCACTCGATCAAACCACCTCACACCACACATTGTCCTCAAACATCTCATTTCCAGCACATCCATCCTCCTGCGCACAACTCTATCCATAGCCCACGCCTCGCAACCATACAACATTGTTGGAACCACTATTCCTTCAAACATACCCATTTTTGCTTTCCGAGATAATGTTCTCGACTTCCACACATTCTTCATATATATATATATATATATATATATATATATATATATATATATATATATATATATATATATATATATATATATATATATATATATATATACATATATATATATACAAATCTTCACCTTAGCCTCCACAAGATAATGATCAGACATCCCTCCAGTTGCACCTCTCAGCACATTAACATCCAAAAGTCTCTCTTTCGCGCGCCTGTCAATTAACACGCAATCCAATAACGCTCTCTGGCCATCTCTCCTACTTACATAAGTATGCTTATGTATATCTCGCTTTTTAAACCAGGTATTCCCAATCATCAGTCCTTTTTCAGCACATAAATCTACAAGCTCTTCACCATTTCCATTTACAACACTGAACACCCCATGTATACCAATTATTCTCTCAACTGCCACATTACTCACCTTTGCATTCAAATCACCCATCACTATAACCCGGTCTCGTGCATCAAAACCACTAACACACTCATTCAGCTGCTCCCAAAACACTTGCCTCTCATGATCTTTCTTCTCATGCCCAGGTGCATATGCACCAATAATCACCCATCTCTCTCCATCAACTTTCAGTTTTACCCATATTAATCGAGAATTTACTTTCTTACATTCTATCACATACTCCCACAACTCCTGTTTCAGGAGTACTGCTATTCCTTCCCTTGCTCTTGTCATCTCACTAACCCCTGACTTTACTCCCAAGACATATGGGTTTTCAGAAAAGAAGAGTGAATGTTGGGGTGAAGAGGGTGGTGAGAGTAAGTGAGCTTGGGAAGGAGACTTGTGTGAGGAAGTACCAGGAGAGACTGAGTACAGAATGGAAAAAGGTGAGAACAATGGAAGTAAGGGGAGTGGGGGAGGAATGGGATGTATTTAGGGAATCAGTGATGGATTGCGCAAAAGATGCTTGTGGCATGAGAAGAGTGGGAGGTGGGTTGATTAGAAAGGGTAGTGAGTGGTGGGATGAAGAAGTAAGAGTATTAGTGAAAGTGAACAGAGAGGCATTTGGACGATTTTTCCAGGGAAAAAATGCAATTGAGTGGGAGATATATAAAAGAAAGAGACAGGAGGTCAAGAGAAAGGTGCAAGAGGTGAAAAAAAGGGCAAATGAGAGTTGGGGTGAGAGAGTATCATTAAATTTTAGGGAGAATAAAAAGATGTTCTGGAAGGAGGTAAAGAAAGTGCGTAAGACAAGGGAGCAAATGGGAACTTCAGTGAAGGGCGCAAATGGGGAGGTGATAACAAGTAGTGGTGATGTGAGAAGAAGATGGAGTGAGCATTTTGAAGGTTTGTTGAATGTGTTTGATGATAGAGTGGCAGATATAGGGTGTTTTGGTCGAGGTGGTGTGCAGAGTGAGAGAGCTAGGGAAAATGATTTGGTAAACAGAGAAGAGGTAGTAAAAGCTTTGCGGAAGATGAAAGCCGGCAAGGCAGCAGGTTTGGATGGTATTGCAGTGGAATTTATTAAAAAAGGAGGTGACTGTATTGTTGACTGGAGGTGGAAAGATGGAGTGAACAAGATTTTGTGTGATCGGGGCCTTAACATGCAGGAGGGTGAAAGGAGGGCAAGGAATAGAGTGAATTGGAGCGATGTGGTATACCGTGGTTGACGTGCTGTCAGAGGATTGAATCAAGGCATGTGAAGCGTCTGGGGTAAACCATGGAAAGCTGTGTAGGTATGTAAATTTGCGTGTGTGGACGTATGTATATACATGTGTATGGAGGTGGGTTTTGCCATTTCTTTCGTCTGTTTCCTTGCGCTAGCTCGCAAACGCGGGAGACAGCGACAAAGCACAAAAAAAAAAAAATATATATTTTTTTTTTTCAAACTATTCGCCATTTCCCGCGTTAGCGAGGTAGCGTTAAGAACAGAGATCTGGGCCACTGAGGGAATATCCTCACCTGGCCCCCTTCTCTGTTCCTTCTTTTGGAAAATTAAAAAAAATTGAGAGGGGAGGATTTCCAGCCCCCCGCTCCCTCCCCTTTTAGTCGCCTTCTACGACACGCAGGGAATACGTGGGAAGTATTCTTTCTCCCCTATCCCCAGGGATATATATATATATATATATATATATACATATATATACACATATATACACATATACATACATATATATATATATATATATAATATATATCGTAGTTCACAGCTAGCCAACAACCAGGAAGGTATGTTACCATTACTACCCGCCTGGGTGTTGGAAAGGTTAGTAACAGCTACGTAGTGAGCCAGCACTCTAGTGGTTGTCAATCTGCACTCCTCTGCCCCAGGTATCTGTCTTTTCTTCCTATCTCACCCACACGTGGATTACTGGTATTCTGTCCACAAAGATGCAATCTCTCCTGGTCATACATAACACTTGACAACACTTAACTCGCACAACTCAATCTTCATAACTCTAGATTTTCCTGCGGTAAGCACCATGTACTAAGCCTTGCCTTTTGACAAAATAGTAGCAGCAACAGATGGACATAGTTGATAGGAACAATTAGGCAAACACTTCACTAGAGTTGCCTCTGCTAGTGGCCCATTACAGGTGAGGTACTAAAGGCTAAGGAGCATCACTAGAGTTCACTAGTTATGGAGACTATTGCCGTGGTCACTCCCTTCAGAGAGTTCCAGTGGTAACAGGCATCAGAGATATTGAAAGATGCATTTAATTCTATGGAACAGCACAATACCCTTCCCACCCTAACCACTTTTGACTGCAAACCCCCAAGTGGAAAGAATATATATATATATATATATATATATATATATATATATATATATATATATATATATATATATATAATTTTTTTTTTTTTTTTTTTTTTGCCGCTGTCTCCCGCGTTTGCGAGGTAGCGCAAGGAAACAGACGAAAGAAATGGCCCAACCCGCCCCCATACACATGTATATACATACGTCCACACACGCAAATATACATACCTACACAGCTTTCCATGGTTTACCCCAGACGCTTCACATGCCTTGATTCAATCCACTGACAGCCCGTCAACCCCGGTATACCACATCGCTCCAATTCACTCTATTCCTTGCCCTCCTTTCACCCTCCTGCATGTTCAGGCCCCGATCACACAAAATCTTTTTCACTCCATCTTTCCACCTCCAATTTGGTCTCCCTCTTCTCCTCGTTCCCTCCACCTCCGACACATATATCCTCTTGGTCAATCTTTCCTCACTCATTCTCTCCATGTGCCTAAACCATTTCAAAACACCCTCTTCTGCTCTCTCAACCACGCTCTTTTTATTTCCACACATCTCTCTTAACCTTACGTTACTTAATCGATCAAACCACCTCACACCACACATTGTCCTCAAACATCTCATTTCCAGCACATCCATCCTCCTGTGCACAACTCTATCCATAGCCCAAGCCTCGCAACCATACAACATTGTTGGAACCACATACATTGAAGCTTATTGATACAGTGGTTAAATTGATGAGAACTACTATTGACGTTTGTTTAAATAAAAAATACATTTCCTGTTTCCATAGCCAGAGGTTGAACCATTGTGTGACATTTATTTTTTTTCGTTTCATTTAAAGGTAGAAGTTTCAGTTTTCTAAATTGTTCCTTACGTTTTTCATATGTATATATATGTATGTGTGTGTGTGTGTATATGTCAGTATGTATGTGTATGGGTGTGTGTGTGTATATATATATATATATATATATATATATATATATATATATATATATATATATATATATATATATATATATATATATATATATATTATTATTTTATTTTTTTATTATACTTTGTCGCTGTCTCCCGCGTTTGCGAGGTAGCGCAAGGAAACAGACGAAAGAAATGGCCCAACCCCCTGCCCATACACATGTATATACATACGTCCACACACGCAAATATACATACCTACACAGCTTTCCATGGTTTACCCTAGACGCTTCACATGCCTTGATTCAATCCACTGACAGCACGTCAACCCCGGTATACCACATCGCTCCAATTCACTCTGTTCCTTGCCCTCCTTTCACCCTCCTGCATGTTCAGGCCCCGATCACACAAAATCTTTTTCACTCCATCTTTCCACCTCAAATTTGGTCTCCCTCTTCTCCTCGTTCCCTCCACCTCCGACACATATATCCTCTTGGACAATCTTTCCTCACTCATTCTCTCCATGTGCCCAAACCACTTCAAAACACCCTCTTCTGCTCTCTCAACCACGCTCTTTTTATTTCCACACATCTCTCTTCCCTTACGTTACTCACTCGATCAAACCACCTCACACCACACATTGTCCTCAAACATCTCATTTCCAGCACATCCATCCTCCTGCGCACAACTCTATCCATAACCCACGCCTCACAACCATACAACATTGTTGGAACCACTATTCCTTCAAACATACCCATTTTTGCTTTCCGAGATAATGTTCTCGACTTCCACACATTCTTCAAGGCCCCCAGAATTTTCGCCCCCTCCCCCACCCTATGAACCACTTCCGCTTCCATGCTTCCATCCGCTGCCAGATCCACTCCCAGATATCTAAAACACTTCACTTCCTCCAGTTTTTCTCCATTCAAACTCACCTCCCAATTTACTTGACCCTCAACCCTACTGTACCTAATAACCTTGCTCTTATTCACATTTACTCTTAACTTTCTTCTTCCACTCACTTTACCAAACTCAGTCACCAGCTTCTGCAGTTTCTCACATGAATCAGCCACCAGCGCTGTATTATCAGCGAACAACAACTGACTCACTTCCCAAGCTCTCTCATCCCCAACAGACTTCATACTTGCCCCTCATTCCAAAACTCTTGCATTTACCTCCCTAACAACCCCATCCATAAACAAATTAAACAACCATGGAGACATCACACATCCCCGCCGCAAACCTACATATATATATATATATATATATATATATATATATATATATATATATATATATATATATATATATATATATATATATATATATATATATATATATATATATATATATATATATATATATATATATACATATATATTATCCCTGGGGATAGGGGTGAAAGAATACTTCCCACGTATTCCTCGCGTGTTGTAGAAAGCGACTAGAGGGGACGGGTGCGGGGGGCCAGAAATCCTCCTCTCCTTGTATTTTATAACTTTCTAAAATATATATATATATATATATATATATATATATATATATATATATATATATATATATATATATATATATATATATATATATATATATATATATATATATATATCAATATACATATATATATATATATATATATATATATATATATATATATATATATATATATATATATATATATATATATATATATATATATAGATATTCCATGGGTAAATGGGTAAACCATGGAAGGCTGTGTAGGTATGTATATTTGCGTGTGTGGGCGTATGTGTAAACATGTGTAGGGGGGGGTTGGGCCATTTCTTTCGTCTGTTTCCTTGCGCTACCTCGCAAACGCGGGAGACAGCGACAAAGTATAATAAAAAAAATAGTAAAAATATATATATATATATATATATATATATATATATATATATATATATATATATATATATATACATATATATATATATATATATATATATATATACATATATATATATATATATATATATATATATATATATATATATATATATATATATATATATATATATATATATATATATATATATATATATATATATATATATATATATATGTTCTGTACATGCCTTCACCCCCTCAATCAATACCCTCCCATATAATTTGCCAGGAATACTCAACAAACTTATACCTCTGTAATTTGAGCACTCACTCTTATCCCCTTTGCCTTTGTACAATGGCACTATGCACGCATTCCGCCAATCCTCAGGCACCTCACCATGAGTCATACACACATTAAATAACCTTACCAACCAGTCAACAATACAGTCACCCCCTTTTTTAATAAATTCCACTGCAATACCATCCAAACCTGCTGCCTTGCCGGCTTTCATCTTCCGCAAAGCTTTTACTACCTATTCTCTGTTTACCAACTCATTTTCCCTAACCCTCTCACTTTGCACACCACCTCGACCAAAACACCCTATATCTGCCACTCTATCATCAAACACATTCAACAAACCTTCAAAATACTCACTCCATCTCCTTCTCACATCACCACTACTTGTTATCACCTCCCCATTTGCGCCCTTCACTGAAGTTCCCATTTGCTCCCTTCTCTTACGCACTTTATTTACCTCCTTCCAGAACATCTTTTTATTCTCCCTAAAATTTAATGATACTCTCTCACCCCAACTCTCATTTGCCCTTTTTTCACCTCTTGCTCCTTTCTCTTGACCTCCTGTCTCTTTCTTTTATACGTCTCCCACTCAATTTCATTTTTTCCCTGCAAAAATCGCCCAAATGCCTCTCTCTTCTCTTTCAGTAAAACTCTTACTTCTTCATCCCACCACTCACTACCCTTTCTAATCAACCCACCTCCAACTCTTCTCATGCCACAATCATCTTTTGCGCAATCCATCACTGATTCCCTAAATACATCCCATTCCTCCCCCACTCCCCTTACTTCCATTGTTCTCACCTTTTTCCATTCTGTACTCAGTCTCTCCTGGTACTTCCTCACACAAGTCTCCTTCCCAAGCTCACTTACTCTCACCACCCTCTTCACCCCAACATTCACTCTTCTTTTCTGAAAACCCAGACAAATCTTCACCTTAGCCTCCACAAGATAATGATCAGACATCCCTCCAGTTGCACCTCTCAGCACATTAACATCCAAAAGTCTCTCTTTTGGGCGCCTGTCAATTAACACCTAATCTAATAACGCTCTCTCGCCATCTCTCCTACTTACATAAGTATACTTATGTATAT
>NC_092236.1:25800035-25822535 GCF_036320965.1 Panulirus ornatus
TCTTTCGTCTGTTTCCTTGCGCTACTTCGCAAACGCGGGAGACAGCGACAAAGTCTAAAAAAAAAAAAAAAAAAAAAAAAAAAATATATATATATATATATATATATATATATATATATATATATATATATATATATATATATATATATATATATATATATATATATATATATATATATATATATATATATATTTTTTTTTTTTTTTTCGTCGCTGTCTCCCGCGTTTGCGAGGTAGTGCAAGGAAACAGACGAAAGAAATGGCCCAACCCACCCCCATACACATGTATATACATACGTCCACACACGCAAATATACACACCTACACAGCTTTCCATGGTTTTCCCCAGACGCTTCACATGCCCTGATTCAATCCACTGACAGCACGTCAACCCCGTATACCACATCGCTCCAATTCACTCTATTCCTTGCCCTCCTTTCACCCTCCTGCATGTTCAGGCCCCGATCACACAAAATCTTTTTCACTCCATCTTTCTACCTCCAATTTAGTCTCCCTCTTCTCCTCGTTCCCTCCACCTCCGACAAATATATCCTCTTGGTCAATCTTTCCTCACTCATTCTCTCCATGTGCCCAAACCATTTCAAACCACCCTCTTCTGCTCTCTCAACCACGCTCTTTTTTTTCCACACATCTCTCTTACCCTTACGTTACTTGCTCGATCAAACCACCTCACACCACACATTGTCCTCAAACATCTCATTTCCAGCACATCCATCCTCCTGCGCACAACTCTATCCATAGCCCACGCCTCGCCAACCATACAACATTGTTAGAACCACTATTCCTTCAAAGATACCCATTTTTGCTTTCCGAGATAATGTTCTCGACTTCCACACATTCTTCAAGGCTCCCAGAATTTTCGCCCCCTCCCCCACCCTATGATCCACTACCGCTTCCATGGTTCCATCCGCTGACAGATCCACTCCCAGATATCTAAAACACTTCACTTCCTCCAGTTTTTCTCCATTCAAACTCACTTCCCAATTGACTTGACTCTCAACCCTACTGTACCTAATAACCTTGCTCTTATTCACATTTACTCTTAACTTTCTTCTTTCACACACTTTACCAAACTCAGTCACCAGCTTTTGCAGTTTCTCACATGAATCAGCCACCATTGCTGTATCATCAGCGAACAACAACTGACTCACTTCCCAAGCTCTCTCATCCCCAACAGACTTCATACTTGCCCCTCTTTCCAAAACTCTTGCATTCACCTCCCTAACAACCCCATCCATAAACAAATTAAACAACCATGGAGACATCACACACCCCTGCCGCAAACCTACATTTACTGAGAACCAACCAATCACTTTCCTCTCTTCCTACACGTACACATGCCTTACATCATCGATAAAAACTTTCCACTGCTTCTAACAACTTGCCTCCCACACCATATATTCTTAATACCTTCCACAGAGCATCACTATCAACTCTATGATATGCCTTCTCTAGATCCATAAATGCTACATACAAATCCATTTGCTTTTCTAAGTATTTCTCACATACATTCTTCAAAGCAAACACCTGATCCACACATCCTCTACCACTTCTGAAACCACACTGCTCTTCCCCAATCTGATGCTCTGTACATGCCTTCACCCTCTCAATCAATACCCTCCCATATAATTTACCAGGAATACTCAACAAACTTATACCTCTGTAATTTGAGCACTCACTCTTATCCCCTTTGCCTTTGTACAATGGCACTATGCACGCATTCCGCCAATCCTCAGGCACCTCACCATGAGTCATACATACATTAAATAACCTTACCAACCAGTCAACAATACAGTCACCTCCTTTTTTAATAAATTCCACTGCAATACCATCCAAACCTGCTGCCTTGCCGGCTTTCATCTTCCGCAGAGCTTTTACTACCTCTTCTCTGTTTACCAAATCATTTTCCCTAACCCTCTCACTTTGCACACCACCTCGACCAAAACACACTATATCTGCCACTCTATCATTAAACACATTCAACAAACCTTCAAAATACTCACTCCATCTCCTTCTCACATCACCACTACTTGTTATCACCTCCCCATTTGCGCCCTTCACTGAAGTTCCCATTTGCTCCCTTGTCTTACGCACTTTATTTACCACCTTCCAGAGCATCTTTTTATTCTCCCTAAAATTTAATGATACTCTCTCACCCCAACTCTCATTTGCCCTTTTTTTCACCTCTTGCACCTTTGTCTTGACCTCCTGTCACTTTCTTTTATACATCTCCCACTCAATTGCATTTTTTCCCTGCAAAAATCGTCCAAATGCCTCTCTCTTCTCTTTCACTAATACTCTTACTTCTTCATCCCACCACTCACTACCCTTTCTAATCAACCCACCTCCCACTCTTCTCATGCCACAAGCATCTTTTGCGCAATCCATCACTGATTCCCTAAATACATCCCATTCCTCCCCGACTCCCCTTACTTCCATTGTTCTCACCTTTTTCCATTCTGTACTCAGTCTCTCCTGGTACTTCCTCACACAAGTCTCCTTCCCAAGCTCACTTACTCTCACCACCCTCTTCACCCCAACATTCACTCTTCTTTTCTGAAAACCCATATAAATCTTCACCTTAGCCTCCACAAGATAATGATCAGACATCGAACCAGTTGCACCTCTCAGCACATTAACATCAAAAGTCTCTCTTTCGCGCGCCTGTCAATTAACATGTAATCCAATAATATATATATATATATATATATATATATATATATATATATATATATATATATATATATATATATATATATATATATATATATATATATATATATATATATATATATACACACACACACACAGATATATACATGTATACACATGTACATATTTCATACTGTCTCCCTTTTTTTATTCCCATCGCCATCTCGCCCAACATGGAATAACAACCCCCTCCCACCTCATGTTTGCGAGGTAGCGTTTGGAAAAGACAACAAAGTTCCTATTCGTTCAAACTCAGTCTCTATCTGTCATGTAATAATGCATCGAAACCACAGCTCCCTTTCCACATCCAGGCCACACACAACTTTCCATGGTTTACCGCAGACGCTTAACATGCCGTGGTTTAATTCTTTGACAGCACGTCGACCCTGGTATAACAAATCGTTCCAATTCACTCTATTCCTTGCACGCCTTTCACCCTCCTGCATGTTCAGACCCCGTCACACAAAATCTTTTTCACTCCATCTTTCCACCTCCAATTTGGTCTCCCACTTCTCCTCGTTCCCTCCACCTCCGACACATACATCCTCTTGGTCAATCTTTCCTCACTCATTCTCTCCATGTGACCAAACCATTTTAAGACACCATCTTCTGCTCTCTCAACCACACTTTTTTTATTTCCACACATCTCTCTTACCCTTACATTACTTACTCGATCAAACCACCTTACACCACATATTGTCCTCAACCATCTCATTTCCAGCACATCCACCCTACTGCGCAACACTCTATCCATAGCCTACGCCTCGAAACCATAAAACGTTGTTGGAACCAGTATTCCTTCAAACATACCCATTTTTGCTTTCCAAGATAATGTTCTCGACTTCCAAACATTCTTCAAGGCTCCTAGAATTTTCGCCCCCCTCCCCCACCCTATGATTCACTTCCGCTTTCATGGTTCCATCCGCTGCCAGATCCACTCCCAGATATCTAAAACACTTTACTTCCAAAAGTTTTTCTCCATCCAAACATACCTCCCAATTGACATGACCCTCAACGCTAATGTACCTAATAGCCTTGCTCTTATTCAAATTTACTCTTAGCTTTCTTCTTTCACACACTTTACCAAACTCAGTCAGCAGCTTCTGCAGTTTCTCACATGAATCAGCCACCAGCGCTGTATCATCAGCGAACAACAACTGACTCACTTCCCAAGCTCTCTCATCCACAACAGACTGCATAATATCCCCTCTTTGAAAAACTCTTGCATTCACCTACCAAACAACCCCATCCGTAAACAAATTAAACAACCATGGAGACATCACAAACCTATGCCGCAAGACTACATTCACTGAGAACCAATCACTTTCCTCTCTTCCTACACGTACATATGTCTTACATCCTCGATAAAAACTCTTCACTACTTCTAACAACTTGCCTCCCACGCCATATATTCTTAATACCTTCAACAGAGCATCTCTATCAACTGTATCATATGCCATCTCCAGATCCATGAAAGCTATATAAAAATCCATTTCTTTTGTAAGTATTTCTCCCATACATTCTTCAAATCAAACACCTGATCCACACATCCTCTGCCACTTCTGAAACCACACTGCTCCTCCCCAATCTGATGCTCTGTACATTTCTTCACCCTCTCAATCAATACCCTACCATATAATATACCAGGAATACTCAACAAACTTATACCTCTGTAATCTGAGCGTTCAACTCTTATCCGATTTGCCTTTGTACAATGGCACCATGCACGCATTCCGCCAATCCGCAGGCACCTCGCCATGAATCATACATACATTGAATAACCTTACAAACCAGTCAACAATAAAGTCACCCCCTTTTTTAATAAATTCCACTACAATACCATCCAAACCTGTAGCCTTGCCGGGTTTCATCTTCCGAAAAACTTTTACTACCACTTCTCTGTTTACCTAATCATTTTCCCTAAACCTCTCACTTTGCACACCACCTCGACCAAAACACCCTATATCTGCCACTCTATCATCAAACACATTCAACAAACCTTCAAAATACTCACTCCATCTCCTTTTCACATCACCAACCCTTGTTATCACCTCCCCATTAGCGCCCTTTACTGAAGTTCCCATTTGCTCCCTTGTCTTACGCACTTTAATTACCTCCTTCCAAAACATCTTTTTATTCCCCTTAAAATTTACTGTTACTCTCTCACCTCAGCTCTCATTTGCCCTCTTTCACCTCTTGCCCCTTTCTCTTGACCTCCTGTCTCTTTCTTTTATACATCTCCCATCCATTTGCATTTTTTCCCTGCAAAAATCGTCCAAATGCCTCTCTCTTCTCTTTCACTAATAATCTTATCTCTTTATCCCACCGCTTACAACCCTTTCAAATTAACCCACCTCCTACGCTTCTCATGCCACAAGCATCTTTTGAGCAAGCCATCACTGCTTCCCTGGATAGATCCCATTCCTCCCCCACTCCCTTTACATCCTTTGTTCTCAACTTTTTCCATTCTGTACTCATACTCTCCTGATCTTTCCTCGCACAAGTCTCCTTCTCAAGCTCACTTACTCTCACAACTCTCTTCACCCCAGCATTTTCTCTTCTTTTCTGATAACCCATACAAATCTTCACCTTAGCCTCCACAAGATAATGATCAGACATCGGACCAGTTGCACCTCTCAGCACATTAACATCCAAAAGTCTCTCATTTCGCGCGCCTGTCAATTAACACATAATCCAATAACGCTCTCTCGCCATCTCTCCTACGTATATACGTATACTTATGTATATCTCGCTTTTTGAAAATTGTTTTCCCAATCACCAGTCCTTTTTCAGCACATAAATGTACAAGCTCTTCACCATTGCCATTTGCAACTCTAAGCACCGCATGTATACCAATTATTCCCTCAACTGCCACATTACTCACTTTTGCATTCAAATCACCCATCACTATAACCCGGTCTTGTGCATCAAAACCACTAACACACTCATTCAGCTGCTCCCAAAACACTTGCCTCTCATGATCTTTCTTCTCATGTAAAGCTGCATATGCACCAATAATCTCCTATCTTTCGCCATCAACTCCCGCAACTCCTGTTTCAGGAGTAGTGCTACTCCTTCCCTTGCTCCTGTCCTCTCAATAACCTCTGACTTTGCTCCCAAGACATTCCCAAACCACTCTTCCCCTTTACCCTTGAGCTTCGTTTCACTCAGAGCCAAAACATCCAGGTTCCTTTCATCAAACATCCTACCTGTCTCTCATTTTTTCTCATCTTGTTTACATTCACACACATTTAGACACTCCAATCTGAGCCTACGAGGAGGATGAATACTCCCCGCTTGACTCCTTCTTCTGTTTCCCATTTTTAGAAAGTTAAAAAACAAGGAGGGGAGGATTTCGGCCCCCCCCCCCCCACGCTTCCGTCCCCATAGTCGCCTTCTAGGACACGTGAGGAATGCGTGGGAAGTATTATGTGTGTGGATGTAACCAAGATGTGAAAAAGGAGAGATAGGTAATATGTTTGAGGAAAGGAACATGGATGTTTTCACTCTGAGTGAAACGAAGCTCAAGGGCAAAGGGGAAGAGTGGTTTGGGAATGTTTTGGGAGTATAGTCAGAGGTTAGTGAGAGGACAAGAGCAAGGGAAGGAGTAGCACTACTCCTGAAACAGGAGTTGTGGGAGAATGTGATAGAATGTAAGAAAGTAAACTCTAGATTAATATGGGTAAAACTGAACGTTGATGGAGAGCGATGGGTGATAATTGGTGCATATGCACCAGGGCATGAGAAGAAAGATCATGAGAGGCAAGTGTTTTGGGAGCAGCTGAATGAGTGTGTTAATGGTTTTGATGCACAAGACCGGGTTATAGTGATGGGTGATTTGAAAGCAAAGGTGAGTAATGTGGCAGTTGAGGGAATACTTGGTATTCATGGGGTGTTTAGTGTTTTAAATGGAAATGGTGAAGTGCTTGTACATTTATGTGCTGAAAAAGGACTGGTGATTGGGAATACCTGGTTTAAAAAGTGAGATACACATAAGTGTACGTATATAAGTAGGAGAGATGGCCAGAGAGCGTTATTGGATTATGTGTTAATTGACAGGCGCGTGAAAGAGAGACTTAAATGTTAATGTGCTGAGAGGTGGAACTCGTTGGATGTCTGATCATTATCTTGTGGAGGCGAAGGTGAAGATTTGCGGGGGTTTTCAGAAAAGAAGAGAGAATGTTGGGGTGAAGAGGGTGGTGAGAGTAAGTGAGCTTCGGAAGTTGAATTGTGTGAGGAAGTACCAGGAGAGACTGAGTACAGAATGGAAAAAGGTGACAACAAAGGAGGTAAGGGGAGTGGGGGAGGGATGGGATGTATTTAGGGAAGTAGTGATGGCTTGTGCAAAAGATGCTTGTGGCATGGTAAGCGTGAGAGGTGGGTTGATTGGAAAGGGTAGTGAGTGGTTGGATGAGGAAGTAAGATTATTAGTGAAAGAGAAGAGAGAGGCATTTAGACGATTTTTGCAGGGAAAAAATGCAGATGAGTGGGAGATGTATAAAAGAAAGAGGCAGGAGGTCAAGAGAAAGGTGCAAAAGGTGAAAAAGAGGGCAAATGAGAGTTGGGATGAGAGAGTATCATTAAATTTTAGGTGGAATAAAAAGATGTTTTGACAGGAGGTAAATAAAGTGCGTAAGATAAGGGCGCAAATGGGAACTTCAGTGAAGTGGGCTAATGGGGAGGTGATAACAAGTAGTGGTGATGTGAGAAGGAGATGGAGTGAGTATTTTGAAGGTTTGTTAAATGTGTTTGATGATAGAGTTGCAGATATAGGTTGTTTTGGTCGAGGTGTTGTGCAAAGTGAGGGGGTTAGGAAAAATGATTTGTTAAAAAGAGAAAGGTAGTAAAAGCTTTGCGGAAGAAGAAAGCCGGCAGGGCAGCAGGTTTAGATGGTATTGCAGTGGAATTTATTATAAAAGGGGGTGACTGTATTGTTGACTGGTTGGTAAGGTTATTTAATGTATGTATGATTCATGGTGAGGTGCCCGAGGATTGGCGGAATGCTTGCATAGTGTCATTGTACAAAAGCAAAGGGGATAAGATTGATTGCTCAAATTACAGAGGTATAGGTTTCTTGAGTATTCCTGGTAAATTATATGGTAGGGTATTGATTGAGAGAGTGAAGGCATGTACAGAGCATCAGATTGGGGAAGAGTAGTGTGGTTTCAGAAGTGGTAGAGGATTTGTGGATCAGGTGTTTGCTTTGAAGAATGTATGTGAGAAATACTTAGAAAAGCCATTGGATTTGTATGTGGCATACATGGATCTGGAGAAGGCATATGATAGAGTTGATAGAGATGCTCTGTGGAAGGTAAAAAGAATATATGGTTTGGGAGGCAAGTTGTTAGAAGCAGTGAATAGTTTTTATCGAGGATGTAACGCATGTGTACGTTTAGGAAGAGAGGAGAGTGATTGGTTCTCAGTGAATGTAGGTTTGCGGCAGGGGTGTATGATGTCTCCATGGTTGTTTAATTTGTTTATGGATGGTGTTGTTAGGGAGGTGAATGCAAGAGTTTTGGAAAGAGAGGCAAGTATGCAGTCTGTTGAATGAGAGAGCTTGGGAAGTGAGTCAGTTGTTGTTCGCTGATGATACAGCGCTGGAGGCTGATTCATGTGAGAAACTGCAGAAGCTGGTGACTGAGTTTCGTAAAGTGTGTGAAAGAAGAAAGTTAAGCGTAAATATGAATAAGAGCAAGGTTATTAGTTACAGTAGGGTTGAGGGTCAAGTCAATTTGGAGTTAAGTTTGAATGGAGAAAAACTGGAGGAAGTAAAGTGTTTTAGATATCTGGGCGTGGATCTGGCAGCGGATGGAACCATGGAAGCTTAAGTGAATCATAGGGTGGGGGAGGGGGCGAAAATCCTGTAAGCCTTAAAGAATGTTTGGAAGTCGAGAACATTATCTCGGAAAGAAAAATGGTTATGTTTGAAGGAATAGTGGTTCCAACAATTTGTATGATTGCGAGGCGTGGGCTATGGATAGAGTTGTGCGCAAGAGGGTGGATTTGCTGGAAATGAGATATTTGATGACAATATGTGGTGTGAGGTGGTTTGATCGAGTAAGTAATGTAAGGGTAAGAGAGATATGTGGAAATAAAAAGAGCGTGGTTGAGAGAGCAGAAGAGGGTGTTTTGAAATGGTTTGGGGACATGGAGAGAATGAGTGAGGAAAGATTGACCAAGAGAATATAGGTGTCGGAGGTGGACGGAACGAGGAGAAGTGGAAGAGCAAATTTTAGGTGGAAAGATGGATTGAAAAAGATTTTGAGTTATCGGGGCCTGAACGTGCAGGCGGGTGAAAGGCGGGCAAGGAATAGAGTGAATTGGATCGATCCGGTATACCGGGGTGGACGTGCTGTCAATGAATTGAATCAGGGCATGTGAAGCGTCTGGGGTAAACCATGGAAGGTTGTGTGGGGCCTGAATGTGGAAAGGGAGCTGTGGTTTCGGGTATAATTACATGACAGGTAGAGACTGAATGTGAACGAATGGAACCTTTGTTGTCTTTTCCTAGCGATACCTCGCACACATGAGGGGGGAGGGGGATGTTATTCCATGGGTGGCGAGGTGGCGATGGGAATAAATAAAGGCAGACATTATGAATTATGTCCATGTGTATATATGTATATGTGTGTGTGTATATATATATGTGTACATTGAGAAGTATAGCTATGTATATTTGCGTGTGTGGACGTGTATGTATATACATGTGTATGGGGATGGGTTGGGCCATTTCTTTCGTCTGTTTCCCTGCGCTACCTCGCAAACGCGGGAGACAGTGACAAAGTAAAAAAAAAAAAGGAAATATATATATATATATATATATATATATATATATATATATATATATATATATATATATATATATATATATATATATATATATATATATATACTGATCTTTCCAAATCTGATGCTTTGTACATACATTCGCACTCTCAGTCAATACCCTCCCATATGATTTCCTAGGAATATTCAAGAATCATATACCTCTGGAATTTGAACACTTACTTTTAACACCTTTGCCTTTGTAGAATGGCTCTAGGCATGCATTTGGCCAATTCTCAGGCACCTCACCATGAGAATTTCATACATTACATAACTTTACCAACCAGTCAACAACAAAGTCACCCTCTTATTTGATAAATTCTACTGCAATACCATCCAAACCCGCTGCCTTGCCGGCTTTCATATTCCGCAAAGCTTTTATTTCCTCTTCTCTGTTCACCAAATGATTCTCCCTAATCCTTTCACTTTGCACGCCACTTCGTCTAAAGCACCCTATATCTGCCACTCTATCATCAAACACTTTCAACAAACCCTCAAAATACTAACTTCATCTCCTCACATCACCACTTCTTTTTATTACCTTCCCATTAAGCCTCTTCACCGATGTTCCCATTGTTCTCTTGTCTTACGCACTTTAGTTACCTCCTTCCAAAACATCTTTTATTCTCTCTAAAATTTAACGATACTCTCTCACCTCCTCTCTCATTTGCCCTCTTTTTCACCTTTAGCACCTTTCTCTTGACCGCCTGTAACCAAGAAGAGAAAAAAGGAGTGATAGCTAGTATGTTTGAGTAAAGGAACCTCGATATTTCGGCCGTGAGTGAATCGAAGTTCAAGTGTAAAGGGGAGGAGTGGTTTCGGAATGTCTTGAGAGTAAATTTAGAGGTTGGTGATAGGACAAGAGGAAAAGAAGGAGTAGCACTACACCTGAAACAGTTGTTGTAGGAGTATGTGATAGAGTGTAAGAAATTAAACTCCTAGATTGATATGGGTAAAACAAAAACTGGGAGAAGAGAGATGTGTGATTATTAGTGCCTATGCACCTGGTCATGAGAAGAAACATCTTAGGAAGCAATTGTTTTGAGAGCAGCTGATTGAGTGTGTTATCAGCTTTTTTGCACGAGACCGGGTTATAGTGATGGTTATTTGAATGCAAAGGCAAGTAATGTGGCAGTTGAGGGAATAATTGGTGTACTTTGGGTGTTTCGTGTTGTAAATGGAAATAGTGAAGAGCTTGTAGATTTGTGTGATGAAAAATTACTGGTAATTGGGAATACCTGTATCAAAAAGAGAGATATACATAAGTATACATGTGTAAGTAGGAGAGAAGGCCAGAGAGCGTTATTGGAATACGTGTTAATTCTTAGGCGCGTGAAAGAGAGACTTTTGGATGTTAATGTGCTGAGAGGGGCAACTGAAGGGATGTCTGATCATTAACTTGTAGATGCAAAGGTGAAGATATGTAGACATTTTCAGAAGAGAGAATGTTGTGGTGAAGAGGGTGTTGGGAGCAAGTGAGCTTGGAGAGAAGCCTTTTGTGAGGAAGTACCATAAAAGATTGAGTGCTGAATGGAAAAAGGTGAGGTTTAATGACGCAAGAGGAGTGGGGGAGGAATGGGATGTATCTAGGGAAGCAGTGATGGCTTACGGAAAAGATGCCTGTGGCATGAGAAAGGTAGGCGGTGGGCAGATTAGAAAGGGTAGTGAGAGGTGGGATGAAGAAGTAAGATTGTTCGTGAAAGAGAAGTGAGAGGCATTTGGACGATTTTTGCAAAGAAATAGTGTAAATGCCTAGGAGATGTTTTAAAGAAAGAGGCAGTAGGTCAAGAGAAACGTGCAAGAGGTGAAAAAGAGGGCAAATGAGAGTTAGGGTGAGAGAGTATCGTTAAATCTTAGGGAGAATAAAAAGATGTTTTGGAATTAGGTAAATAAAGTGCGTAAGACAAGGGAACAAATGGAAACATCAGTGAAGGGGGCAAATGGGGAGGAAACAACAAGTAATGGTGAAGTGAGAGGTAGATGGAGTGAGTATTTTGAAGGTTCGTTGAATCTGTTTGATGAAAGAGTGGGAGATGTAGGGTGTTTTGGTCTAGGTGGTGTGTGAAGTGCGAGGGTCAGGGAGAATGATTAGGTAAACAGAAAAGAGGTAGTGAAAGCTTTACAGAAGATGAAAACCGGCAAGGCGGCAGGTGTGGATGGTATTGCTGTGGAATTTATTAAAAAACGGGATTGTGTTGTTGACTGGTTGGTGAGGATATTCAGTGTATGTATGGTTCATGGTGAAGTGCCTGAGGATTGGCGAAATGCATACGTAATGCCATTGTGCAAAGGCAAAGGTGATAAAGGCGAGTGTTCAAATTACAGAGGCATTAGTATGTTAAGCATTCCTGGGAAATTTGGGTGCAGTTTGGGTGGAGAAAAACTGGAGCAAATGAAGTGTTTTAGATATCTGGGTGTGGATTTGGCAGCGGATAGAGCAAGGTTATTAGGTTCAGTAGAGTTGAGAGACAAGTAAATTTGGAATGGAGTGTGAGTGGAGAAAAACTGGATGAGCAAATGAAGTGTTTTAGATATCTGGGAGCGGATTTGGCAGCGGATGGAACCATGGAAGTGAAAATAAGTCGCAGGGTAAGGGAGGGCACGAAGGTTCTGGTAGCGTTGAAGCATGTGTGGAAGGCGAGAAACGTTATCTCGAAGAGCAAAAATGGGTATGTTTGAAATAATAGTTGTTCCAGCAGTGTTATATGGTTTTGAGGCAAGGGTTATACATAGGGCTGTGCTGAAGAGGGTGGATGTATTGGAAATGAGACGTTTGATGACAATATGTGGTGTGAGGTGGTTTGATCGAGCAAGTAATCAGCCATACATACAGTGAATATTCTCACCAACCAGTCAACAACACCGTCACCCCTTTTTTGATAAATTCCACTGCAATAGCATCCAAACCCGACGCCTTGCCAGTTTCATCTCTAGCGCATTCACTACCTCTTCTCTGTTTATCAAATCATATATACATATGGCGTTAATGAGATGCCTTGATCAGGGTCTCATTTGCCCGTGCCGCCTAAGCTAACATAAGAAAAAGTTGTCCCAGCCTGAGAAGTATTACCATCCTCCCAGCCTGATGAATAGTACCATCCTCCCAGCCTGATGAATAGTACCATCCTCCCAGCCTGAGGAATAGTACCATCCTCCAAGCCTGATGAATAGTACCATCCTCCCAGCCTGATGAATAGTACCATCCTCCCAGCCTGAGGAATAGTACCATCCTCCCAGCCTGATGAATAGTACCATCCTCCAAGCCTGATGAATAGTACCATCCTCCCAGCCTGAGGAATAGTACCATCCTCCCAGCCTGATGAATAGTACCATCCTCCCAGCCTGATGAATAGTACCATCCTCCCAGCCTGATGAATATTACCATCCTCCCATCCTGATGAATATTACCATCCTCAAGCCTAAGGAATATTACCATCCTCCCAGCTTGAGGAATTTTAACATTATCTCAGCTTGAAGCATATTATCATCCTCCCATCATGAGGAGTACTACCTTCCTCCCAGCTGGAGGAATATCACCATTCTCCAAGTCTGAGGAGAAGTGCTAGTCTCCCAACCGGGAGAATATCATCAATTACCCATCCTAGGAAATAGTAGACTAAAGTTCAGTGAAAAGAACATATGAGGGAAGAACTAATGGGAGCTTCACAAACACTCCCATATCCTTCCCATCGGTCAACTTTGTTTGTCAGACGCCGGATAAAAATTGAAAATCAAGTTATAATTGAAGAGTATAAACGATATTCTTAGAGTGTAAAAACAATGGGCAGACAGCAGTCATCCACAGCAACACACGGAACCATGACAATGTTCCTACACAACAGTACTCATGAGATTTGTAGAAACCGTACAGTTAAACTGTCAGCGTGGAGCTGAAGTGGTACAAACACTTTTCCAGCTTACCTGCACGACTATTGAAGCTTTATAGAATCAGAAACAGAATTCACCTGAAGTTTTGATTTACCTTAGAAATATTAAACGAATGATTCCCAAACATGATTTCTTTTTAACAAATACGACCAAAGGTCGAGAGTAAACTGGAAATATATAACTTGTGGAGTTTCATCCCTCGTGAGCAACTAACAGATCTATTATCATTTTCTTTCCTATTATTCTATCAGTATTTCTGGAGAACCTGCTGCATAATAGAATATATTATTCATAGCCTGGGATTTCTTTCCACACTGAGGCAATATTCCATTTCAGCAAAGCCCGTGCTAACCCCATGAATTAATTCTCAGATACTGTTTCACGTAATGGCTATTGTTCAGCATAAAATGGTAAATATAGTGAATCTAATTTCATTTGGGTATGTGAGAATGTATTCATTGTATATATATATATATATATATATATATATATATATATATATATATATATATATATATATATATATATATATATATATATATATATATATATATATATATATATATATATATATATTTATATATATATATATATATATATTTATATATATATATATATATATATATATATATATATATATATATATATATATATATATATATATATATATATATATATATATATATATATATATATATACAAATATATTGTATATATATATTGTATATATATATATATATATATATATATATATATATATATATATATATATATATATATACATATATATATATATATATATATATATATATATATATATATATATATATATATATATATATATATATATATATATTTTTTTATACTTTGTCGCTGTCTCCCGCGTTTGCGAGGTAGCGCAAGGAAACAGAGGAAAGAAATGGCCCAACCCCCCCATACACATGTATATACATACGTCCACACACGCAAATATACATACCTACACAGCTTTCCATGGTTTACCCCAGACGCTTCACATGCCTTGATTCAATCCACTGACAGCACGTCAACCCCGGTATACCACATAGCTCCAATTCACTCTATTCCTTGCCCTCCTTTCACCCTCCTGCATGTTCAGGCCCCGATCACACAAAATCTTTTTCAGTCCATCTTTCCACCTCCAATTTGGTCTCCCTCTTCTCCTTGCTCCCTCCACCTCCGACACATATATCCTCTTGGTCAATCTTTCCTCACTCATCCTCTCCATGTGCCGAAACCACTTCAAAACACCCTTTCTGCTCTCTCAACCACGCTCTTTTTATTTCCACACATCTCTCTTACCCTTACGTTACTCACTCGATCAAACCACCTCACACCACACATTGTCCTCAAACATCTCATTTCCAGCACATCCATCCTCCTGCGCACAACTCTATCCATAGCCCACGCCTCGCAACCATACAACATTGTTGGAACCACTATTCCTTCAAACATACCCATTTTTGCTTTCCGAGATAATGTTCTCGACTTCCACACATTCTTCAAGGCCCCCAGAATTTTCGCCCCCTCCCCCACCCTATGATCCACTTCCGCTTCCATGGTTCCATCCGCTGCCAGATCCACTTCCAGATATCTAAAACACTTCACTTCCTCCAGTTTTTCTCCATTCAAACTCACCTCCCAATTGACTTGACCCTCACCCCTACTGTACCTAATAACCTTGCTCTTATTCACATTTACTCTTAACTTTCTTCTTCCACACACTTCACCAAACTCAGTCACCAGCTTCTGCAGTTTCTCACATGTATCAGCCACCAACGCTGTATCATCAGCGAACAACAACTGACTCACTTCCCAAGCTCTCTCATCCCCAACAGACTTCATACTTGCCCCTCTTTCCAAAACTCTTGCATTTACCTCCCTAACAACCCCATCCATAAACAAATTAATCAACCATGAAGACATCACACACCCCTGCCGCAAACCTACATTCACTGAGAACCAATCACTTTCCTCTCTTCCTACACGTACACATGCCTTACATCCTCGATAAAAACTTTTCACTGCTTCTAACAACTTTCCTCCCACACCATATATTCTTAATACCTTCCACAGAGCATCTCTATCAACTCTATCATGTGCCTTCTCCAGATCCATAAATGCTACAGACAAATCCATTTGCTTTTCTAAGTATTTCTCACATACATTCTTCAAAGCAAACACCTGATCCACACATCCTCTACCACTTCTGAAACAACACTGCTCTTCCCCAATCTGATGCTCTGTACATGCCTTCACCCTCTCAATCAATACCCTCCCATATAATTTACCAGGAATACTCAACAAACTTATACCTCTGTAATTTGAGCACTCACTCTTATCCCCTTTGCCTTTGTACAATGGCACTATGCACGCATTCCGCCAATCCTCAGGCACCTCACCATGAGTCATACATACATTAAATAACCTTACCAACCAGTCAACAATACAGTCACCCCCTTTTTTAATGAATTCCACTGCAATATCATCCAAACCTGCTGCCTTGCCGGCTTTCATCTTCCGCAAAGCTTTCACTACCTCTTCTCTGTTTACCAAATCATTTTCCCTAACCCTCTCACTTTGCACACCACCTCGACCAAAACACCCTATATCTGCCACTCTATCATTAAACACATTCAGCAAACCTTCAAAATACTCACTCCATCTCCTTCTCACATCACCACTACTTGTTATCACCTCCCCATTTGCGCCCTTCACTGAAGTTCCCATTTGCTCCCTTGTCTTATGCACTTTATTTACCTCCTTCCAGAACATCTTTTTATTCTCCCTAAAATCTAATGATACTCTCTCACCCCAAGTCTCATTTGCCCTTTTTTTCACCTCTTGCACCTTTCTCTTGACCTCCTGTCTCTTTCTTTTAAACATCTCCCACTCAATTTCATTTTTTTCCTGCAAAAATCGTCCAAATGCCTCTCTCTTCTCTTTCACTAATACTCTTACTTCTTCATCCCACCACTCACTACCCTTTCTAATCAACCCACCTCCCACTCTTCTCATGCCACAAGCATCTTTTGCGCAATCCATCACTGATTCCCTAAATACATCCCATTCCTCCCACACTCCCCTTGCTTCCATTGTTCTCACCTTTTTCCATTCTGTATATATATATATATATATATATATATATATATATATATATATATATATATATATATATATATATATATAGAGAGAGAGAGAGAGAGAGAGAGAGAGAGAGAGAGAGAGGTTTTCAGAAACGAAGAGAGAATGTTGGGGTGAAGAGAGTGGTGAGAGTAACTTAGCTTGGGAAGGAAACTTGTGTGAGGAAGTACCAGGAGAGACTGAGTACAGAATGGAAAAAGGTGAGAACAATGGACGCAAGAGGACTGGGGGAGGAATACGATGTATTTAGGGAAGCAGTGATGGCTTGCGCAAGGGATGACTGTGGCATGAGAAGCTTGGGAGGTGGGCAGAATAGAAAGGGTATTGAGTGGTGGTATGAAGAAGTAAGAGTATATATATATATATATATATATATATATATATATATATATATATATATATATATATATATATATATATCTTTTTCTTTCAAACTATTCGCCATTTCCCGCATTAGCGAGGTAGCGTTAAGAACAGAGGACTGGGCCTTGAGGGAATACCCTCACCTGGCCCAATTCTCTGTTCCTTCTTTTGGAAAATTAAAAAAAAAAAAAAGAAAAAAAAAAAAAAGGGAGGTGAGGATTTCCAGCCCCCCGCTCCCTTCCCCTTTTAGTCGCCTTCTACGACACGCAGGGAATACGTGGGAAGTATTCTTTCTCCCCTATCCCCAGGGATATATATATATATATATATATATATATATATATATATAAATATATATATATATATATATATATATATATATATACATATATATATATATATATATATATATATATATATATATATATATATATATATATATATATATATATATATATATATATATATATATATATATATATATATATATATATATATATATATATATATATATATACATGCACATATATAAATATATATATATATATATATATATATATATATATATATATATATAAATTTTTTTTTTTTTTTTTATACCTCGTCGCTGTCTCCCGCGTTTGCGAGGTAGCGCAAGGAAACAGACGAAAGAAATGGCCCAACCCCCCCCATACACATGTACATACACACGTCCACACACGCAAATATACATACCTACACAGCTTTCCATGGTTTACCCCGGACGCTTCACATGCCTTGATTCAATCCACTGACAGCACGTCAACCCCTGTATACCACATCGCTCCAATTCACTCTATTCCTTGCCCTCCTTTCACCCTCCTGCATGTTCAGGCCCCGATCACACAAAATCCTTTTCACTCCATCTTTCCACCTCCAATTTGGTCTCCCTCTTCTCCTCGTTCCCTCCACCTCCGACACATATATCCTCTTGGTCAATCTTTCCTCACTCATTCTCTCCATGTGCCCAAACCATTTCAAAACTCCCTCTTCTGCTCTCTCAACCATTGTACAAAGGCAAAGGGGATAAGAGTGAGTGCTCAAATTACAGAGGTATAAGTTTGTTGAGTATTCCTGGTAAATTATATGTGAGGGTATTGATTGAGAGGGTGAAGGCATGTACAGAGCATCAGATTGGGGAAGAGCAGTGTGGTTTCAGAAGTGGTAGAGGATGTCTGGATCAGGTGTTTGCTTTGAAGAATGTATGTGAGAAATACTTAGAAAAGCAAATGGATTTGTATGTAGCATTTATGGATCTGGAGAAGGCATATGATAGAGTTGATAGAGATGCTCTGTGGAAGGTATTAAGAATATATGGTGTGGGAGGCAAGTTGTTAGAAGCAATGAAAGGTTTTTATCGAGGATGTAATGCATGTGTACGTGTAGGAAGAGAGGAAAGTGATTGGTTCTCAGTGAATGTAGGTTTGCGGCAGGGGTGTGTGATGTCTCCATTGTTGTTTAATTTGTTTATGGATGGGGTTGTTAGGGAGGTAAATGCAAGAGTCTTGGAAAGACGGGCAAGTATGAAGTCTGTTGGGGATGAGAGAGCTTGGGAAGTGAGTCAGTTGTTGTTCGCTGATGATACAGCGCTGGTGGCGGATTCATGTGAGAAACTGAAGAAACTGGTGACGGAGTTTGGTAAAGTGTGTGGAAGAAGAAAGTTAAGAGTAAATGTGAATAAGAGCAAGGTTATTAGGTACAGTAGGGTTGAGGGTCAAGTCAATTGGGAGGTGAGTTTGAATGGAGAAAAACTGGAGGAAGTGAAGTGTTTTAGATATCTGGGAGTGGATCTGTCAGCGGATGGAACCATGAAAGCGGAAGTGGATCATAGGGTGGGGGAGGGGGCGACAATTTTGGGAGCCTTGAAAAATGTGTGGAAGTCGAGAACATTATCCCGGAAAGCAAAAATGGGTATGTTTGAAGGAATAGTTGTTCCAACAATGTTGTATGGTTGCGAGGCGTGGGCTATGGATAGAGTTGTTCGCAGGAGGATGGATGTGCTGGAAATGAGATGTTTGAGGACAATGTGTGGTGTGAGGTGGTTTGATCGAGTAAGTAACGTAAGGGTAAGAGAGATGTGTGGAAATATATATATATATATATATATATATATATATATATATATATATATATATATATATATATATATATATATATATATATATATATGAATATATATATATATATATATATATATATATATATATATATATATATATATATATATATATATATATATATATAAATATATATATATATATATATATATATATATATATATATATATATATATATATATATATATATATATATATATATATATATATATATATATATATATATATATATATATATTTTTTTTTTTTTTTTTTTTTTTTTCAAAAGAAGGAACAGAGAAGAGGTCCAGGTGAGGATATTCCCTCAAAGGCCCAGTTCTCTGTTCTTAACGCTACCTCGCTATCGCGGGAAATAGCGAATAGTATGAAAAAAAAAAAAAAAAAAAAAATATATATATATATATATATATATATATATATATATATATATATATATATATATATATATATATATATATATATATATATATATATATATATATATATATATATATATATATATATATAAGGAACTTGGATATTCTGGCTCTCAGTGAAACGAAGCTCAAGGGAAAAGGGGAAGAGTGGTTTGGGAATGTCTTGGGAGTAAAGTCAGGGGTTAGTGAGAGGACAAGAACAAGGGAAGGAGTAGCAGAACTCTTGAAAAAGGAGTTGTGGGAGTATGTGATCGAATGGAAGAAAGTAAATTCTCGATTAATATAGGTAAAACTGAAAGTTGATGGAGAGAGAGATGGGTGATTAATGGTGCATATGCACCTGTGCATGAGAAGAAAGATCATGAGAGGAAAGTTTTTTCGGAGCAGATGAATGAGTGTGTTAGTGGTTTTGAAGCACGAGAGCGGGTTATAGTGATGGGTGATTTGAATGCAAAGGTGAGTAATGTGGCAGTTGAGGGAATAATTGGTATACATGGGGTGTTTAGTGTTGTAAATGGATATGGTGAAGAGCTTGTAGATTTATATGCAGAAAAAGGACTGGTGATTGGGAATACCTGGTTTAAAAAGCGAAATATACATAACTATACGTATGTAAGTAGGAGAGATGGCGAGAGAGCGTTATTGGATTACGTGTTAATTGACAGGCGCGCGAAAGAGAGACTTTTGGATGTTAATGTGCTGAGAGGTGCAACTGGATGGATGTCTGATCATTATCTTGTGGAGTCTAAGGTGAAGATTTGTATGGGTTTTCAGAAAAGAAGAGTGAATGTTGGGGTGAAGAGGGTGGTGAGAGTAAGTGAGCTTGGGAAGGAGACTTGTGTGAGGAAGTACCAGGAGAGACTGAGTGCAGAATGGAAAAAGGTGAGAACAATGGAAGTAAGGGGAGTGGGGAGGAATGGGATGTATTTAGGGAATCAGTGATGGCTTGCGCAAAAGATGCTTGTGGCATGAGAAGAGTGGGAGGTGGGTTGATTAGAAAGGGTAGTGAGTAGTGGGATGAAGAAGTAAGATTATTAGTGAAAGAGAAGAGAGAGGCATTTGGACGATTTTTGCAGGGAAAAAATGCAATTGAGTGGGAGATATATAAAAGAAAGAGACAGGAGGTCAAGAGAAAGGTGCAAGAGGTGAAAAAAAGGGCAAATGAGAGTTGGGGTGGGAGAGTATCATTAAATTTTAGGGAGAATAAAAAGATGTTCTGGATGGAGGTAAATAAAGTGCGTAAGACAAGGGAGCAAATGGGAACTTCAGTGAAGGGCGCAAATGGGGAGGTGATAACAAGTAGTAGTGATGTAAGAAGGAGATGGAGTGAGTATTTTGAAGGTTTGTTGAATGTGTTTGATGATAGAGTGGCAGATATAGGGTGTTTTGGTCGAGGTGGTGTGCAAAGTGAGAGGGTTAGGGAAAATGATATGGTAAACAGAGAAGAGATAGTAAAAGCTTTGCGGAAGATGAAAGCCGGCAAGGCAGCAGGTTTGGATGGTATTGCAGTGGAATTTATTAAAAAAGGGGGTGCCTTTATTATTGACTGGTTGGTAAGGTTATTTAATGTATGTATGACTCATGGTGAGGTGCCTGAGGATTGGCGGAATGCGTGCATAGTGCCATTGTACAAAGGCAAAGGGGATAAGAGTGAGTGCTCAAATTACAGATGTAAAAGTTTGTTGAGTATTCCTGGTAAATTATATGGGAGGGTATTGATTGAGAGGGTGAAGGCATGTACAGAGCATCAGATTGGGGAAGAGCAGTGTGGTTTCAGAAGTGGTAGAGGATGTGTGGATCAGGTGTTTGCTTTGAAGAATGTATGTGAGAAATACTTAGAAAAGCAAATGGATTTGTATGTAGCATTTATGGATCTGGAGAAGGCATATGATAGAGTTGATAGAGATGCTCTGTGGAAGGTATTAAGAATATATGGTGTGGGAGTCAAGTTGTTAGAAGCAGTGAAAAGTTTTTATCGAGGATGTAAGACATGTGTACGTGTAGGAAGAGAGGAGAGTGATTGGTTCTCAGTGAATTTAGGTTTGCGGCAGGGATGTGTGATGTTTCCATGGTTGTTTAATTTGTTTATGGATTGGGTTGTTAGGGAGGTGAATGCAAGAATTTTGGAAAGAGAGGCAAGTATGAAGTCTGTTGTGGATGAGAGAGCTTGGGAAGTGAGTCAGTTGTTGTTCGCTGATGATACAGCGCTGGTGGCTGATTCATGTGAGAAACTGCAGAACCTGGTGATTGAGTTTGGTAAAGTGTGTGAAAGAAGAAAGTTAAGAGTAAATGTGAATAAGAGCAAGGTTATTATCTACAGTAGGGTTGAGGGTCAAGTCAATTGGGAGGTAAGTTTGAATGGAGAAAAACTGGAGGAAGTAAAGTGTTTTAGATATCTGGAAGTGGATCTGGAAGCGGATGGAACCATGGAAGCGGAAGTGGATCATAGGGTGGGGGAGGGGGAGAAAATTCTGGGAGCCTTGAAGAATGTGTGGAAGTCGAGAACATTATCCCGGAAAGCAAAAATGGGTATGTTTGAAGGAATAGTGGTTCCAACAATGTTGTATGGTTGCGAGGCGTGGGCTATGGATAAAGTTGTGCGCAGGAGGATGGATGTGCTGGAAATGAGATGTTTGAGGACAGTGTGTGGTGTGAGGTGGTTTGATCGAGTAAGTAACGTAAGAGTAAGAGTGATGTGTGGAATAAAAAAGAGCGTGGTTGAGAGAGCAGAAGAGGGTGTTTTGAAATGGTTTGGGCACATGGAGAGAATGAGTGAGGAAAGATTGACCAAGAGGATATAAGTGTCTGACGTGGAGGGAATGAGGAGAAGTGGGAGACCAAATTGGAGGTGGAAGGATGGAGTGAAAAAGATTTTGTGTGATCGGGGCCTGAATATGCAGGAGGGTGAAAGGAGGGCTAGGAATAGAGTGAATTGGATCGATGTGGTATACAAAACAAAAAAAAAACTATATATATAT
>NC_092236.1:25825035-25834369 GCF_036320965.1 Panulirus ornatus
TAAATGCAAGAGTTTTGGAAAGAGGGGCAAGTATGAAGTCTGTTGGGGATGAGAGAGCTTGGGAAGTGAGTCAGATGTTGTTCGTTGATGATACAGCGCTGGTGGCTGATTCATGTGAGAAACTGCAGAAGCTGGTGACTGAGTTTGGTAAAGTGTTTGGAAGAAGAAAGTTAAGAGTAAATGTGAATAAGAGCAAGGTTATTAGGTACAGTAGGGTTGAGGGTCAAGTCAATTGGGAGGTAAGTTTGAATGGAGAAAAACTGGAGGAAGTGAAGTGTTTTACATATCTGGGAGTGGATATGGCAGCGGATGGAAACATGGAAGCGGAAGTGGATCATAGGGTGGGGGAGGGGGCGAAAATTCTGGGGGCCTTGAAGAATGTGTGGAAGTCGAGAACATTATCTCGGAAAGCAAAAATGGGTATGTTTGAAGGAATAGTGGTTCCAACAATGTTGTATGGTTGCGAGGCGTGGGCTATGGATAGAGTTGTGCGCAGGAGGATGGATGTGCTGGAAATGAGATGTTTGAGTACAATGTGTTTTGTGAGGTGGTTTGATCGAGTAAGTAACGTAAGGGTAAGAGAGATGTGTGGAAATAAAAAGAGCGTGGTTGAGAGAGCAGAAGAGGGTGTTTTGAAGTGGTTTGGGCACATGGAGAGAATGAGTGAGGAAATATTGACCAAGAGGATATATGTGTCGGAGGTGGAGGGAACGAGGAGAAGAGGGAGACCAAATTGGAGGTGGAAAGATGGCGTGAAAAAGATTTTGTGTGATCGGGGGCCTGAACATGCAGGAGGGTGAAAGGAGGGCAAGGAATAGAGTGAATTGGAGCGATGTGGTATACCGGGGTTGACGTGCTGTCAGTGGATTGAATCAAGGCATGTGAAGCGTCTAGGGTAAACCATGGAAAGCTGTGTAGGTATGTATGTTTGCGTGTGTGGACGTATGTATATACATGGGTATGGGGGGGGGTTGGGCCATTTCTTTCGTTTGTATCCTTGCGCTACCTCGCAAACGCGGGAGACAGCGACAAAGTATAATAAAAAAAAAAAATATATATATATATATATATATATATATATATATATATATATATATATATATATATATATATATATATATATATATATATATTTTTTTTTTTTTTTTTTTCAAACTATTCGCCATTTCCCGCGTTAGCGAGGTAGCGTTAAGAACAGAGGACTGGGCCATTGAGGGAATATCCTCACCTGGCCCCCTTCTCTGTTCCTTCTTTTGGAAAATTAAAAAAAAAATTGAGAGGGGAGGATTTCCAGCCCCCCGCTCCCTCCCCTTTTAGTCGCCTTCTACGACACGCAGGGGATACGTGGGAATTATTCTTTCTCCCCTATCCCCAGGGATAATATATATATATATATATATATATATATATATATATATATATATATATATATATATATATATATATATATATATATATATATATATATATATATATATATATATATATATATATATATATGTATATATATATATATATATATATATATATATATATATATATATATATATATATATATATATATATATATATATATATATATATATATATATATATATATATATATATATATATATATATATATATATATATATATATATATCTTTCATATTTTCATTCAATCTATTCGCCATTTCCCGCATTAGCGAGGTAGCGTTAAGAACAGAGGACTGGGCCTTTGAGGGAATATCCTCACCTGGCCCACTTCTCTGTTCGTTCTTTTGGAAAATTAAAAATAAAAACAAGAGGGGAGGATTTCCAGCCCCCCGCTCCCAAATATATATACTATATATATATATATATATATATATATATATATATATATATATATATATATATATATATATATATATATATATATATATATATATATATATATATACATATATATATATATATATATATATATATATATATATATATATATATATATATATATATATATGTATATATATATATATATATATATATATATATATATATATATATATATATATATATATATATATATATATAATCTTTTTTTTTTTTTTTTTGCTTTGTCGCTGTCTCCAGCGTTTGCGAGGAAGCGCAAGGAAACAGACGAAAGAAATGGCCCAACCCACCCCCATAGACATGTATATACTTATGTCCACACACGCAAATATACATACCTACACAGCTTTCCATGGTTTACCCCAGACGCTTCACATGCCCTGATTCAATCCTCTGACAGCACGTCAACCCCGGTATACCACATCGATCCAATTCACTCTATTCCTTGCCCTCCTTTCACCCTCCTGCATGTTCAGGCCCCGATTACACAAAATCTTTTTCACTCCATCTTTCCACCTCCAATTTGGTCTCCCACTTCTCGTTCCCTCCACCTCCGACACATATATCCTCTTGGTCAATCTTTCCTCACTCATTCTCTACATGTGCCCAAACCATTTCAAAACACCCTCTTCTGCTCTCTCAACCACACTCTTTTTATTTCCACACATCTCTCTTACCCTTACGTTACTTACTCGATCAAACCACCTCACACCACACATTGTCCTCAAACATCTCATTTCCAGCACATCCATCCTCCTGCGCACAACTCTATCCATAGCCCACGCCTCGCAACCATACAACATTGTTGGAACCACTATTCCTTCAAACATACCCATTTTTGCTTTCCGAGATAATGTTCTCGACTTCCACACATTCTTCAAGGCTCCCAGAATTTTCGCCCCCTCCTCCACCCTATGATCATGCACACAATTCACACTGTCTGCCTTTATTCATTCTCATCGCCACCTCGCCACACGTGGAATAACATTCTCCTTCCCCCTCATGTGTGCGAGGTAGCTCTAGGAAAAGACAACAAAAGCCCCATTCGTTCACACTCAGTCTTTAGCTGTCATGCAATAATGCCCTAAACCACAGCTCCCTTTCCACATCCAGGCCCCACACAACTTTCCATAGTTTACCCCAGACGCTTCATATGCCCTGATTCAATCCATTGATAGCACGTCGACCCCTGTATACCACATCGATCCAATTCACTCTGTCCCTTTCCCGCCTTTCACCCTCCTGCATGTTCAGGCCCCGATCACTCAAAATCTTTTTCACTCCATCTCTCCACCTCCAATTTGGTCTCCCACCTCTCCTCATTCCCTCCACCCCCGACACATATATCCTCTTGGTCAATCTATATATATCAAACCAAACCTCCAGCAGCCAGGATCCAGCCTCGGACCCCTGTGGAACAGTCTGGAGCGCTACCGATAGGCTATGATCGCCCCTAATAGGGAAATGACTTTTCGAATACTATGTACTCGAATACCCTTTGCCTCACGTTGGTGAGCAACGGGGTCTGCACCGGTCATTTCTCATCAGGCTCACACAGCCACCAGATAGCATTCTTCAAACCTAACTGTACAACACGGAGGTATATGAGTGCGAACAAAGTATGTTCTATAAAGGTGCGCGTTCATACGCATCTGTGACTCACTTCCGTTCCCATGGTTTCGCCTGCTGCTGAATCTACTCCCACATATCTAAAACACTTCACTTCCTCCAGTTTTTCTCAGTACAGACTTACATCCCAATTAACCCCACTGAACCAAACAACTTTTCTCTTATTCACATTTATTTTCAACTTTTTCCTTTCACACACAACAACTGATTCACTTCCTACGCCCTCTCATCCCTAACAGACAGCATACTCGCCCCTCTCTCGGACTCTCTCGATCTTACCTCCCTAACCTCCCCATTCAAAAACTAGTTAAACAACCATGGGACATCACAAACCCCTGCCAAAGACCGAACTTCACTGGGAACCAATCTCTCTCCTCTCTTTCTACTCATACACATGCTTTACATCCATTGCAAAAAAAATTCACTGCTTCCAGCAGCTCACCTCCCACACCATATACTCTTAAGACCTTCCACAATGGTGCAGGGAACAAGGAGGAGCGGGAGACCAAAATGTAGGTGGAAGGATGGAGTGAAAAAGATATGGAGTGAATGGTGCCTGAACATACAGGAGGGTGAGAGGCGTGCAAGGAATAGAGTGTCGACGTGCTGTCAATTGACTAAACCAAGGCACGTGAAATATTTGGGGCAAACCATAGAAAGGTCTGTGGGCTTGGTTTAACTGCATATAATTTTTTTTTTGACAACTTATGGGATTTTTCAATGAAAGATCTAAGATATGTTAATTTGGATCCATTATGATACATATTCTCATACTCATCATCAGTAAACTCTGGACTGCAAATACGTAATGCCCTAAAGAACATAGACTGAAATGATGAAAATTTAACTCTGTCATGTTCAGCTGAGTAATAATGAATATATGATCATACATTGGTAGGTTTTCTGCATGTACTGAACTTAAACTTGTTTCCATCCCAACTGATCATGCATTCTAAAGATGGTAACATACCATTGTTTTCATTTTCTAAAGTAAAGTTCAAGAAGGGTACTGAATTGTTAAGTAGAGGGAGAAATGTTTCTAAATTTTCTTTAGTTTACATTATTTTACATGGGAAAGAAACCCAAGAGGAGGCTTGATTGGTCTACGATTGTGGTGTCTGAAAAAAGAAATATTAGATATGTCGTGACAAATAAAAAGCATCTACATGCCTAAACCAAATTGCATTAGAAAGTACGACATCCTTTATCAACTTTGTTTCAAGAGTTCTATGAAAAGATTATTTAACACAGTGTTCAAATTACAGAAGCATAAGTTTGAAGAGTATTCATGGGAAATTATATGGAAGGGTATTTGATTGACAGGGTGAAGTCATATAGAGAACATCACATTGGGGAAGAGCAGTGTGGCTTCAGAAGTAGTAGAGGATGTGTTGATCACGTTTTTGATTTGAAGAATGTATGTAGGAAATACTTAGAAAAGCAAATGGATTTGTATGTAGCAATTATGGATCTGGAGAAGGCATATGATAGAGTTGATAGAGATGCTCTGTGGAAGGTATTAACATTATATGGTGTGGGAGGCACGTTGTTAAAATCAGTGAAAGGTTTTTATCGAGGATGTAAGGCATGTGTACGTGAAGGACGAGAGGAAAGTGATTGGTTCTTAGTGAATGTTGGATTCCGGCAGGGGTGTGTGATGTCCCCATTGTTGTTTGATTTATTTATGGATGGGGTTGTTAGGGATGTGAATGCAAGAGTTTTGGAAAGAGGGGTAAGTATGCAGTCTGTTGCGGATGAGAGAGCTTGGGAAGTGAGTCAGTTATTGTTCGCTGATGATATATCGCTGGTGGCTGATTCGGATGAGAAACTGCAGAAGCTGGTGACTAAATTTGGGAAAGTGTGTGAAAGAAGAAAGCTGAGAGTAAATGTGAATAAGAGCAAGGTTATTAGGTACAATAGGGTTGAGGGACAAGTCAATTGGGAGGTAAGTTTCAATGGAGAAAAACTGGAAGAAGTAAAGTGTTTTAGACATCTGGGAGTGGATATGGCTGTGGATAAAACAAGAAAAGCGGAAGTGAATCATAGGGTGGGGGAAGGGGAGAAAGTTCTGGGAGCGTTGAAAGAATGTATGGAAGTCGAGAACAATATCTTGGTAAGCAAAAATGGGTATGTTTGAAGGAATAGTGTTTCCAACAATGTTATATGGTTCCGAGGCGTGAGCTATAGATATAGTTGTGCGGAGAAGGGTGGATGTGCTAGAAATGAGATGTTTGAGGGCAATATGTGGTGTGAGGTGGATGGATCGAGTAAGTAATGAAAGGGTAAGATAGATATGTGGTAATAAAAAGAATGTGGTTGAGAAAACAGAAGAGGGTGATATGAAATAGTTTGTTCACATGGAGAGAATGAGTGAGGAAAGATTGACTAACAGGAGATATGCGTCAGAGGTGGAGGAAACGAGAAGTGGGAGATCAAATTGGAGGTGGAAAGATGGAGTGAAAAAGATTTTGAGTGATCAGGGCCTGAACATGCAGGAGGGTGAAAGGCGTGCAAGGAATAGAGTGAACTGGAACAGTGTGGTATACCGGGATCAACGTGCTGGGAATGGATTGAACCAAGGCATGTGAAGCGTCTGGGGTAAAGCATGGAAAGTTCTGTAGGGCCTGGATGTGGAAAGGGAGCTGTGGTTTCGGTGCATTATACATGACAGCTAGAGAGTGAGTATGAACGAATGTGGCCTTTGTCTTTTCCTAGTGCTACCTCGCGCACATGCGGGGGGAGGGGAATGTTATTTCATGTGTGGAGGGGAGACGACGGGAATGAATAAAAGCGGACAGTATGAATAATGTACATGTGTAAATATACATGTATATGTCTGTGTGTGTGTATATATATATATATATATATATATATATATATATATATATATATATATATATATATATATATATATATATATATATATATATATATATATATATATATATATATGTATACATTGAGATGTATAGGTATGTATATATGCGTGTGTGGACGTGTACGTATATACATGTGTATGTGGGTGGGATGGGTCATTCTTTCGTCAGTTTCCTTGCGCTACCTTGCGAACGCAGGAGACAGACACGAATTATAATCTATATATATATATATATATATATATATATATATATATATATATATATATATATATATATATATATATATATATATATATATATACATATATGTATATATATATATTCCTATGAGTCCACGGGGAAAATGAAACGCGAAAAGCTCCCGTGGACTCATAGGAATATCTTGATCACGCGCAAAATTGTGATCCTTTCCAATATATATATATATATATATATATATATATATATATATATATATATATATATATATATATATATATATATATATATATATATATATATATATATATATCTTATTATTTATTCATTTTACTTTGTTGATGTGTCCTGCGTTAGCGAGGTAGCTCAAGGAAACCGACGAAAAAGAGGCTCAACTCACCCACATACACATGTGTATACATACACGTCCACACACGCAAATATACATAACTATACATCTAAACGTCCAATATACACACACAGCCATATACATAGACACATATGTACATAATTCATACAGTCTGCCTATATTCATTCCTATCGCCACCCCGCCACACATGTGACAACAACCCCCTACCCCCGCATATGCGTGAGGTAGCGATAGGAAAAGACAACAAAAGCCACATTTATTCACAGTCAGTCTCTAGGTGCCATGTGTAATTCACCGAAACCACAGCTCCCTTTCCACATCCAGGCCCCACAAAACTTTACATGGTTTACCCCAGACACTTCACATGCCCTGGTTCAATCCACTGACAGCACGTCTACCCCGGTATACCACATCGTTCCAATTCACTCTATTCCTTGCACGCCTTTCACCCTCCTGCATATTCAGGCCACGATCACTCAAAATTTTTTCACTCCATCTTTCCATCTCCAATTAGGTCTCCTACTTCTCGTTCCGTCCACCTCTAAACGTAAATCTTCTTGGTCAATCTTTCCCAACTCATTCTCTCCATGCGACCAATCCATTTCAAAATACCCTCTTCTGCTCTCTCAACCACACTCTTTTTATTACCACTCATCTCTCTTACCCTATAATTACTTAATCGATCAAACCACCTCACACCACATATTGTCCTCAAACATCTCATTTCCAGCACATCCACTTTCCTCAGCACAACTCAATCTATAGCCCACGCTCGCAACAAGATGACATTGTTATAGATACTAATCCTTCAAACATAACCATTTTTGCTTTCGGGGATAATGTTCTCGACTTCCACACATTCTTCAACGCTCCCGGAAATTTCGCCCCCTCCTCCACCCTATGATATACTTCCGCTTCCATGGTTCCATTTGCTGCCAAATCCACTCCCAAATGTTTAAAACACTTCTCTTCCTCCAGTTTTTCTCCATTCAAACTTACCTCCCAATTCACTTCCCCCTCAACCCTACTATACCCAATAACCTTGTTCTTATTCACATTTACTCTCAGCTTTCTCCTTTCACACACTTTACCAAACACAGTCACCAGCTTCTGCAGTTTTTGACATGAATCAGCCACTAGCGCTGTATCATCAGCGAACAACACTTCCGAAGCTCTCTCATCCAAAGCAGACTGCATACTTACCCCTTTCCAAAATTCTTGCAATCACCTTTCTAACAACTCCATCCATAAACTAATTAAACAACCGTGGAGACATCACACACCCCTGCCGGAAACCAACATTCACTGAGAACCAATCACTTTCCTCTCTTCCTACACGTACATATGCCTTTCATCCTCGATAAAAACTTTTCACTGCTTTTAACATCTTACCTCCCACACCATATATTCTTAACACCTTCCACAGAGCATCTCTATCAACTCTATCATATGCCTTCTCCAGATCCATAAATGCTACAGACAAATCCATTTCTTTTCTAAGTATTTCTCATATGCATTATTCAAAGAAAACACCTGATCCACACATCCTCTACCCCTTCTGAAATCACACTGCTCTTCCCAAATCTGATGGTCTGTACATGCCTTCACCCTCTCAATCAATACCCTCCCATATAATTTACCAGGAATACTCAACAAACTTATACCTCTGTAATTTGAGCACTCACTCTTATCCCCTTTCCCTTTGTACAATGGCACTATGCACGCATTCCGCCAATCCTCAGGCACCTCACCGTGAGTCATACATACATTAAATAACCTTACCAACCAATCAACAATACAGTCACCCCCTTTTTTAATAAATTCAACTGCAATACCATCCAAACCTGCTGCCTTGACGGCTTTCATCTTCCGCAAAGCTTTTACTACCTCTTCTCTGTTTACCAAATCATTTTCCCTAACCCTCTCACTTTGCACACCACCTCGACCAAAACACCCTATATCTGCCACTCTATCATCAAACACATTCAATAAACCTTCAAAATACTCACTCCATCTCCTTCTCACATCACCACTACTTGTTATCACCTCCCCATTTGCGCCCTTCACTGAAGTTCCCATTTGCTCCCTTGTCTTACGCACTTTATTTACCTCCTTCCAGAACATCTTTTTATTCTCCCTAAAATTTAATGATACTCTCTCACCCCAACTCTCATTTGCCCTTTTTTTCACCTCTTGCACCTTTCTCTTGACCTCCTGTCTCTTTCTTCTGTACGTCTCCCACTCAATTTCATTTTTTCCCTGCAAAAATCGTCCAAATGCCTCTCTCTTCTCTTTCACTAATGCTCTTACTTCTTCATCCCACCACTCACTACCCTTTCTAATCAACCCACCTCCCACTCTTCTCATTCCACAAGCATCTTTTACTCAATCCATCACTGATTCC
>NC_092236.1:25834469-25862305 GCF_036320965.1 Panulirus ornatus
TCACCCCAACATTCACTCTTTTTTCTAAAAACCCTATACAAATCTTCACCTTAGCCTCCACAAGTTTAATGATCAGAAAATCCCAACCATTTTGCACCTCTCAGCACATTAACATGCAAAAAGTCTCTCTTTCGCGCGCCCTGTCAATTAACACTAATCCAATAACGCTCTCTGGCCCATCTCTCCTATTTACATACTATATTTTATGTATATCCGTTTTTAAACCAGGAAACCCCAATCACCAGCCCTTTTTACAGCTTTTTAAATCACAACTCTTCACCCATTTCCATTTACAACAATGAACACCCCATGTAAAAACCAATTTTTCCCCAACTACCTCATTACTCACCTTTCTTTAAAATCACCCATCACTGTAACCCGGCCCCCGTGCATAAAAACCACTAAAAAACACTCATTCAGCTGCTCCCAAAACACTTGCCTCTCATGATCTTTCTTCTCATGCCCAGGTGCATATGCACCAATAATCACCCATCTCTCTCCATCAACTTTCAGTTTTACCCATATTAATCGAGAATTTACTTTCTTATATTCTATCACATATTCCCACAACTCCTGTTTCAGGAGTACTGCAACTCCTTTCCTTGCTCTTTTTCTCTCACTAACCCCTGACTTTACTCCCATGACATTCCCAAGCCACTCTTCCCCTTTACCCTTGAGCTTCGTTTCACTCAGAGGCAAAACATCCAGGTTCCTTTCCTCAAACATACTACCTATCTCTCCTTTTTTCACATCTTGGTTACATCCACATACATTTAGATACCCCAGTCTGAGCCTTCGAGGAGGATGAGCACTCTCCACGTGACTCCTTCTTCTGTTTCCCATTTTAGAAAGTTAAAAATATAAGGAGGGGAGGATTTCTGGCCCCCCGCTCCCGTCCCCTCTAGTCGCCTTCTACGACACGCGAGGAATGCGTGGGAAGTATTCTTTCACCCCTGTCCCCAGGGATAATATATATATATATAATATATATATATATATATATATATATATATATATATTCTTTTTTTTTTTCATACTATTCGCCATTTCCCGCATTAGCGAGGTAGCGTTAAGAACAGAGGACTGGGCCTTTGAGGGAATATCCTCATATGGCCCTCTTCTCTGTTCCTTCTTTTGGAAAATTTAAAAAAAAAATGAGAGGGGAGGATTTCCAGCCCCCCGCTCCCTTCCCTTTTAGTCGCCTTCTACGACTTGCAGGGAATACGTGGGAAGTATTCTTTCTCCCCTATATATATTTATCTATTTATTCACTTTGCCCCGTCGCCGTCCCTCGCGCCAGCGAGGCAGCGCAAGGAAACAGACGAAAGAACGGCCCAACCCACCCACACACACATGCATACACATACACGTCCACACACACCACATATACACACCTATACATCTCAACGCATACACACATATACACACACAGACACACACATATATACCCATGTACACAATTCACACTGTCTGCCCCTATTCATTCCCATCGCCACCCCGCCACACATGGAACAACAACATCCTTCCCCCTCATGTGTGTGAGGCAGCGCTAGGAAAAGACAACAAAGGTCCCATTCGCTCACACTCAGTCTCCAGCTGTCATGCAACAATGCACCGAAACCACAGCTCCCTTTCCACATCCAGGCCCCACAGAACCCTCCACGGCCCACCCCAAACGCTTCACATGCCCTTCACATATATATATATATATATATATATATATATATATATATATATATATATATATATATATATATATATATTCTTTTTCATACTATTCGCCATTTCCTGCGTTGAGAACAGAGGATATTTCCTTTGAGGGGAATATCCTCACTTGGTCCCCTGCTCTGTTCCTTCATTAGGAAAAAAAAAAACAAGAGGGAAGGATTTCCCGCCCCCCCCTCCCCTTTCCCCTTTTTGTCCCTTCTACAAAACCGGGGGAAGCTGGGAAGTATTCTTTTTTCCCCTATCCCCAGGGATTAAATGTATATATAATGCGAGCCCCCCAAATTGGAGGCCCAAAAAATCTAGGGAGGGGCTTGGAGTTTCTTGCTTGTAACAGTTTTTTGGGGGCCCCCTTTTTTATGGGACCACATGATTTTCCAAACGGGCAATAGGATCACCACATCTATCGCTGATATCTGGGACATCACTGTCAAGGTTTTTCCCCCATTCTTTGAAATGCCCACACCTGCAGAATAAAGGGACGCAACCTAAACTCAGAAAAAGTCCTCCAAATTGCTGTCTCTTTTAATGGAGCTTATTGCCATCTCTTCAGAGTTTCTAAAGCGGATTGGGGAGTATATATAATAAAATATATTTAATATTATATATAAATATATATATATATATAATAAAAATTTTAAAATATAAATATTATAAAATAATATATATAAAATATATGCAAAACGCACATATACACACATACACACATACATATATACATACAAAAAAAAAAAATGTAAGAAATAATTTAGAAACTGAAACTTCTAGCTTGAAATAAAATAAAAAATTGAGTGTCACATAATGGTTCAACCCTCTGGCTAGGGGAAAAGGGGAAATGTAAAAATTTTTTTTACACAAACGTCAATAGTATTTTTCTAAATTCAACTCCTGTATAATACTCCCGGGTCCACTTTTTTAAATCATAAACAGGAAATAATTTAGAAACTGAAACTTCTGCTTGAAATGAAATGAAAAATGAATGTCCATAAGGGTTAAACCCTTTCTGGCTATGGAAAAGGGAAATGTATAATTTTTACCAAAGGGAAAATTTTTTGTTTTCATCAATTTAACCACTGTATCATACTCCGGGTCCACTTCTCTTATCATGAAACGGGAATATTGGTTTAAATATGTTTCTCAGTTGTTTTCATTACACAAAGTAAAACCCAAAATCTTGGAAAAATATGAGGTTGGGTAGTTGGTCATCCGCCCAATAAAAAAGCCTTAAACCAACCAAGAATTTATCTGGACCTCAACTTTTCCAGTACATTTATGAAAAACCCCTTTTTTTCCCTTTCCATCTCTATCATTTTGGGAAAAAAAAAATAAACTCCTTTGTTCAAATTTCAATGAAAAAAAACCCTTTCAATTTTTTAAGCTAAAAAAATTTTTTTTTCCCAATTTTCACTTTTTTCTGTAAAGAGCACCATTTATGAAAACAAACACTCCAGTAACACAACTATAAACTTTTTACTTCCCATTTACTTCGCACAAATGCCGGGAAAAGTGACCCCACCCCTTTGGTCCTTGAAGCATTTCCCATCCACTTTTCGGGGGTTTTATATTTCAGATAAATTAATTGCGGCTGTTTTTTCATCCCCTTATTTTTTTTCTCATTTCTTTTTTATTTAAATGTTGTTGGTGACATTTTTTAACTGCCTCTTGTTCACAAAATTTTTTTTTGGGAAAGAGATAAGGTCGCTGGTGTCATCATATATACGAGCAGTGTAAAGTCTTTCCCCTGGGTGAAAAGGTTTTTTTCATGCAATGGCGTCTGTCCCGGGGGCAGGCTAAAATCCACCTGGCGTGGGGATCCCACCAACATTGGTGATAAGCTTGTAGGCAAAATTGTGGCGGGTTTTTTTTCCCAGGATCAAGCTCAGATCTGCCCGCGCCTCCCCCCCAACCCGGGGCCCGGGGCGGTCCTTCCTCCTCCGCCAAAGGCGCCTTTAGTGTTTGTGTGTGTTTTGGCGTTTCGACCCACAGGGGGCCCGTTTGGCCTGGGGGGCCATCTTTTAAATTCCCCGATTTTTAGTGAGTGTCGTATGCAAACCCCGGGTGTCCCCGGGGTTTTTACGACCACGGCAGTCTGATAGCGCCTTTTTTAAAAAAAAAAGAAAGGAAAAATCTTTGCGTGCCTCCTCCCCCTACGTCGTAGCCCCTTTTGTCAGTCAGTGGGGGGGCGGAGATTTCGACCTACGGACCCCCCCAGGGCTGTGAAACTGCACCCCAGTTCTCCACCACTCCCTCCAAAATGCGTCCCAGTCGACCACCCCGCCCTAGCATTGCTGTCAGTACGGGGGGGGAAAATTTTTGCCCGGTCTGGGGCGAACTCCTTTTGGTCTAAAGGGCCGGGTGAAGGGGAAAAAAATTTGTTTCCATTCCCTTTTTTTTTTCTTTTTTTGTCCCTATTCCTGTTATGTTTTAGGGTGAGGCAGGTGGCAAGATTTTTGCTGACTCGTTGTACGGGGGAGGGGTAAACATGTCTTGGCTGGCGACTCTCACATCCGTTGAGAAGCATTTAGATTGAGCTGACACGAGACATGCAGCAGCGTGAGTGCGCGCGCGCTCCACAGTTTCTTCCATTAATCACAAGGAAATCAATGTGATTTCGTCACACTCCTCGGGCTTACGTGAAATATACGAAATTGGCAGAGGAGTGTCGTAATGCGTCCAGTACCAATTCCGGGAGGCGATGATGGATGATGAATTGAGATTAATTTATGGAAGATGTGTGACGACCTTCCTCGCGGTAATGGATAATATATATATATATTATATATATATATATATATATATATATTATATATATTATATTTATATATATATATATTATTATATATATATTTTTTTTTTTTTTGCTTTCTCGCTGTCTCCCGCGTTTGCGAGGTAGCGCAAGGAAACAGACGAAAGAAATGGCCCAACCCACCCCCATACACATGTATATACATACGTCCACACAAGCAAATATACATACCTACACAGCTATCCATGGTTTACCCCAGACGTTTCACATGCCTTGATTCAATCCACTGACAGCACGTCAACCCCGGTATACCACATCGCTCCAATTCACTCTATTCCTTGCCTCCTTTCACCCTCCTGCATGTTGAGGCCCGATCCCACAAAATCTTTTTCAACTGCATCTTTCCACCTCCAATTTGGTCTCCCTCTTCTCCTCGTTCCCTCCACCTCCGACACATATATCCTCTTGGTCAATCTTTCCTCACTCATTCTCTCCATGTGCCCAAACCATTTCAAAACACCTCTTCTGCTCTCTCAACCACGCTCTTTTTATTTCCACACATCTCTCTTACCCTTACGTTACTTACTCGATCAAACCACCTCACACCACACATTGTCCTCAAACATCTCATTTCCAGCACATCCATCCTCCTGCGCACAACTCTATCCATAGCCCACGCCTCGCAACCATACAACATTGTTGGACCACTATTCCTTCAAACATACCCATTTTTGCTTTCCGAGACAATGTTCTCGACTTCCACACATTCTTCAAGGCTCCCTGAATTTTCGCCCCCTCCCCCACCCTATGATCCACTTCCGCTTCCATGGTTCCATCCGCTGCCAGATCCACTCCCAGATATCTAAAAACACTTCACTTCCTCCAGTTTTTCTCCATTCAAACTCACCTCCCAATTGACTGACCCTCAACCCTACTGTACCTAATAACCTTGCTCTTATTCACATTTACTCTTAACTTTCTTCTTTCACACACTTACCAAACTCAGTCACCAGCTTCTGCAGTTTCTCACATGAATCAGCCACCAGCGCTGTATCATCAGCGAACAGCAACTGACTCACTTCCCAAGCTCTCTCCTCCCCAACAGACTTCATACTTGCCCCTCTTTCCAAAACTCTTGCATTCACCTCCCTAACAACCCCATCCATAAACAAATTAAACAACCATGGAGACATCACACACCCCTGCCGCAAACCTACATTCACTGAGAACCAATCACTTTCCTCTCTTCCTACCACGTACACATGCCTTACATCCTCGATAAAAACTTTTCACTGCTTCTAACAACTTGACTCCCACACCATATATTCTTAATACCTTCCACAGAGCATCTCTACCAACTCTATCATTATTTATATATATATATATATATATTATATATATATATATATATATATATATATATATATATATATATATATATATATATATATATATATATATGCATACGCACATATACACACATACACACATACATATATACATACATATGAAAAATGTAAGAAATAATTTAGAAACTGAAACTTCTAGCTTGAAATGAAATGAAAAATGAGTGTCACATAATGGTTCAACCTCTGGCTATGGAAAAGGGAAATGTATAATTTATTTACACAAACGTCAATAGTAGTTTTCATCAATTCAACTCCTGTATCATACTGCCTGGTCCACTTCTCTTATCATGAAACAGGAAATAATTTAGAAACTGAAACTTCTAGCTTGAAATGAAATGAAAAATGAATGTCACATAATGGTTCAACCTCTGGCTATGGAAAAGGGAAATGTATAATTTATTTACACAAACGTCAATAGTAGTTTTCATCAATTTAACCACTGTATCATACTGCCTGGTCCACTTCTCTTATCATGAAACAGGAATATTGGCTTATGATGTTTCTCAGTTGTCTTCATTACACAAAGTACAACCATATCTTGGATATATGAGGTTAGGTAGTTGGTCATCCGACATAATAAAGCCTTGACAGACCAAGAATTTATCTGGACCTCAACTTTTCCAGTACATTTATGAAAAACACCTTTTTGCTTTCCATCTCTATCACTTTGAAAAAAAAATGAAACTCCCTTTGTTCAAATTTCAATGAAAGAATAACCTTCAATGTTTAAGCTACATTTTTTTCCAATTTCACTATTTTCTTGTGAGAGCACCATTTATGAAAACTATCACTCCAGTAACACAACTATAAACATTTACTTCCCATTTACTTCGCACAAATGTCCGTGCAATGTGACACATCCATTTGGTCCTTGAAGCATTTCCCATCCACTTTTCAGGGGTGTTGTATATTTCAGATGAATTAACTTGCGGCTGTTTTTTCATCCCCTTATTTTTTTTCTGCATTTCTTTATTAGTTATGTTGTTGGTGACATTTTTTAACTGCCTCTTGTTCACTAGATTTCCTTGGAAAGAGATAAGGTCGCTGGTGTCATCATATATACGAGCAGTGTAGAAGTCATCCACTGGGTGAAGGTTTTCTCATGCAATGGCGTCTGTCCTGGCGGCAGGCTAAGTCCACCTGGCGTGGGCATCCCACCATACATTGGTGATAAGCTTGTAGGCATATTGTGGCGGGTTTCTCCCAGGATCAAGCTCAGATCTGCCCGCGCCTCCCCTCCACGCCTGGCCGGGTCAGGTCCTCCTCCTCCTCCAGCAGCGTCGTCCTCAGTGTGTGTGTGTGTGTGTGGCGTCTCGACCCACAAGGAGGGCAGTATGGTCCTCGGGCGTCCATCTAATCATTCCCCAGATATGAGTGAGTGTCGTATGCACCCGGCTGTCCTGGGGTTATACGACCACGGCAGTCGTGATAGCGTCCGTTCTTAAAAAAAAAAGAAAGGAAAAATCTTTGCGTGCCTCCTCCGCTACGTCGTAGCCTTTCGTCAGTCAGTGGGGGGACGTGAGATGCGACCTAGCGACACCCCAGGGCTGTGATCTGCACCCCAGTTCTCCACCACTCGCCTCCAAAATGCGTCCCAGTCGACCAGCCAGCCGTAGCGATTGCTGTCAGTACAGTTGAGAAGTCTGACACCAGGATCATGTGCGAACTCCAAGTCAGGTCTAATTGTTCCGGGTGAAGGGAAACACATTCGTTTCCATTCCCTTTTTTTTTTCTTCTTTTTGTCATATTCCTGTTATGTGTAGGCTGAGGCAGGTGGCAAGATGTTGCTGACTCGTTGTACAGGGTGAGGGGTAAACATGTCTTGGCTGGCGACTCTCACATCCGTTGAGAAGCATTTAGATTGAGCTGACACGAGACATGCAGCAGCGTGAGTGCGCGCGCGCTCCACAGTTTCTTCCATTAATCACAAGGAAATCAATGTGATTTCGTCACACTCCTCGGGCTTACGTGAAATATACGAAATTGGCAGAGGAGTGTCGTAAAGAGTCCAGTACCAATTCCGGGAGGCGATGATGGATGATGAATTGAGATTAATTTATGGAAGATGTGTGACGACCTTCCTCGCGGTAATGGATAATATATATATATATATATATATATATATATATATATATATATATATATATATATATATATATATATATATATATATATATATATTTTTTTTTTTTTGCTTTCTCGCTGTCTCCCGCGTTTGCGAGGTAGCGCAAGGAAACAGACGAAAGAAATGGCCCAACCCACCCCCATACACATGTATATACATACGTCCACACAAGCAAATATACATACCTACACAGCTATCCATGGTTTACCCCAGACGTTTCACATGCCTTGATTCAATCCACTGACAGCACGTCAACCCCGGTATACCACATCGCTCCAATTCACTCTATTCCTTGCCCTCCTTTCACCCTCCTGCATGTTGAGGCCCCGATCCCACAAAATCTTTTTCACTGCATCTTTCCACCTCCAATTTGGTCTCCCTCTTCTCCTCGTTCCCTCCACCTCCGACACATATATCCTCTTGGTCAATCTTTCCTCACTCATTCTCTCCATGTGCCCAAACCATTTCAAAACACCCTCTTCTGCTCTCTCAACCACGCTCTTTTTATTTCCACACATCTCTCTTACCCTTACGTTACTTACTCGATCAAACCACCTCACACCACACATTGTCCTCAAACATCTCATTTCCAGCACATCCATCCTCCTGCGCACAACTCTATCCATAGCCCACGCCTCGCAACCATACAACATTGTTGGACCACTATTCCTTCAAACATACCCATTTTTGCTTTCCGAGACAATGTTCTCGACTTCCACACATTCTTCAAGGCTCCCTGAATTTTCGCCCCCTCCCCCACCCTATGATCCACTTCCGCTTCCATGGTTCCATCCGCTGCCAGATCCACTCCCAGATATCTAAAACACTTCACTTCCTCCAGTTTTTCTCCATTCAAACTCACCTCCCAATTGACTTGACCCTCAACCCTACTGTACCTAATAACCTTGCTCTTATTCACATTTACTCTTAACTTTCTTCTTTCACACACTTTACCAAACTCAGTCACCAGCTTCTGCAGTTTCTCACATGAATCAGCCACCAGCGCTGTATCATCAGCGAACAGCAACTGACTCACTTCCCAAGCTCTCTCCTCCCCAACAGACTTCATACTTGCCCCTCTTTCCAAAACTCTTGCATTCACCTCCCTAACAACCCCATCCATAAACAAATTAAACAACCATGGAGACATCACACACCCCTGCCGCAAACCTACATTCACTGAGAACCAATCACTTTCCTCTCTTCCTACACGTACACATGCCTTACATCCTCGATAAAAACTTTTCACTGCTTCTAACAACTTGACTCCCACACCATATATTCTTAATACCTTCCACAGAGCATCTCTACCAACTCTATCATATATATATATATATATATATATATATATATATATATATATATATATATATATATATATATATATATATATATATATATATATATATATATATATATATTTATATATATATATACATATATATATATATATATATATATATATATATATATATATATATATATATATATATATATATATATATATATATATATATATATATATATATATATATGTATATATAATATTTTTTTTTTATTTTGCTTTGTCGCTGTCTCCCGCGTTAGGGAGGTAGCGCAAGGAAACAGACGAAAGATGGCCCAACCCACCCACATATACATGTGTGTGCATACACATCCACACACGCAAATATACATATCTATACATCTTAACGTATACATATACATACACACACAGACATATACATATATACACTTCGACATAATTCATACTGTCTCCCTTTATTCATTCCCACCGCCACCCCGCCACACATGAAATAACAAACCCCTCCCCCCCCCCCTCATATGCGCGAGGTAGTGCTCGGAAAAGGCAACAAATGCCACATTCGTTCACACTCAGTCTCTAGGTGTGATGTGATAATGCACCAAAACCACAGCTCCCTTTCCACATCCAGGCCCCACAGAACTTTCACTGGTTTACCCCAGACGCTTCACATGCCTAGTTCAATCCATTGACAGCACGTCAAACCCGATACACCATATCGTTCCACTTCACACTATTCCTTGCACGCCTTTCACCCTCCTGCATGTTCAGGCCCCGATCACTCAAATTTTTTTCACTCCATCTCTCCACCTCCAGTTTGGTCTCCCACTCCTCGTTCCCTCCACCTATGAAATATATATCCTCTTGGTTAATCTTACCTCACTCATTCTCTCCATGTTACGAAACCATTTCAAAACACCGTCTTCTGCTCTGTCAACCATCCTCTTTTGATTACCACACATCTCTCCTACCCTATTATTACTTACGCGATCAAACGACCTCACACCACATATTGTCCTCAAACATCTCATTTCCAGCACATCTACCCTCCTCCGCACAGGTCTATCTATAGCCCACGCCTTGTAACCATATAACATTGTTGGAACCACTATTCTTTCAAACATACCCATTTTTGCTCTCCGAGATAAAGTTCTCGACTTCCTCACACTCTTCAACGCTCCTAGAACTTTCGCTCCTCCCCCACAATATGATTCACTTCCGCTTCCATGGTTCCAGCCGCAGCCAAATCCACTATCAGATATCTAAAACCCCTCCCTTCATCCAGTTTTTCTCCATTCAAACTTACCTTCCAATTGACTTGTCCCTCAACCCGACTGTACCTAATAACTTTGTTCTTATTCACATTTACTTTGAGCTTTCTTCTTTCACACGCTTTACCAATCTCAGTCACCAGCTTCTGCAGTTTCTCACACGAATCAGCCACTAGCGCTGTATCATCTGCGAACAACAACTGACTCACTTCAGAAGCTCTCTCATCTACAACGGACTGCATACTTACCCCTCTTCCCAAAATTCTTGCATTCACCTCCCTAACAACCCCATCCATAAACAAATTAAACAACCATGGAGACATCACACATCCCTGCCGCAAACCTACATTCACTGTATGTTCATGACATTAGGTATTAAATTCATATCTCATGAACAATGTAGATTAAGTACTAATTAATCTTTATATGGAATTTTTTGAAACAAAATTACTAAAGGATATCTTATCTTCTAATGCATTTTGGCTTAGGTATGTAGATGATGTTCTTTTTGATTGGCTAACAAATGAAAATTTACAAATATTTCTACCCTTACTTAATAATTTAGAACATTCTATTAAATTTACTGTAGAAAATGAAAATAATGGTATGTTACTATTTTTAGATTGCATGATCCATAGGCAAGGAAAAAAGCTTAAGTTTAGCATATACAGAAAACCTACCAATGTATACTCATATATCCATTATTACCCATCTAAGCATGACAGAGTTAAATTACCATTATTTCAATGTATGTTGCTTAGGGCATTAGGTAATTGCAGGCCAGAGTGTATTGATGATGAGTTTGAAAAGATATATTATATTAGATCTAAGTTAAAGTATCCTGGATCTTTCATTGATTAATCCCTTAAATAAGCAAGGAAATCATGTTATAGAGTTGAGCCCAAACCTCCCATTGACACCAAGAATCTTTTAGTTCTCACTTTTACTAATAATTTCACTCTACTTCCCATGTTGCTTAAATCCTTTAATGTAAATGTTGCCTTCAGCAACAATAATACTATAAAGAATATCTTAATCAGGAATTCACCAAAATATTATCTTGGATGCATCTATTATAAACTGCCATGTAAAAATTGCGATAAATTTTATGTTGGGCAGTCTGGTAAGGATCTTTCTGTTAGACATTAAGCTACATGAATATAGTATAAGAACGGGACAAGAATCAAATGCCTTGTTTAATCACGTTAAAAACTATGATTATTGTATTGACTGGAGTAAGCCATCTCAGTTATTAACTCTAACCCTACTACTTCTAGAAATATCATTGAATCTTCTATTATTGAATATATAAAGAATTATAATCTTAATACTAGTGATGGTCTATACAAATTAGATAAATTTTTTTGTTGATAAAATTTGCACAGTGATAACTTTATGAACGCTCGTTGAATGTCTTGGAAAATGTCATGTTTACCAAATAGCATCCTAACTTTGTCTCTTCGATTTTTATCAACTTACTTATATTTCTCTCTTGTGTTTCCCCTGGTAATGTGATTATTACACGAAAGTGCACTTGGTAACTTCCCGTGTTTCACTTTCCCAGTGGTCTCATAGGAATATATACATATATATATATATATATATATATATATATATATATATATATATATATATATATATATATATATATATATATATATATATATATATATATACCAATAAAGTGCATATGAACGCGCACCTTCATAGAACATACAAACCTCCAACAGCCAGGATCCAACCTGGGACAACTGTGCAAAACGCAGGCATGCTAACCGCTAGGCTATGGGACTGTATAATAGGAAACAACTATTCGAAATACTGAGTACTCGAATACCCTTCGTCTCACAATGGTACTCAGTACTCAGTATTTCCAATAGTTGTTTCCTATTATACAGTCCCATAGCCTAGCGGTTAGCATGCCTGCCTCTTGCACAGGGGTCCCAGGTTCGATCCTGGCTGTTGGAGGTTTGCATGTTCTATGAAGGTGAGCGTTCATATGCACTTTATTCGTATTCATATACCTCCGCGTTGTACAGTTAGGTTTGGTAAAACGCTATCAGCTGGTTATGTGCGTCTGTTCGGAAACAAACAGTATTGACCCCGTTGCTCACCATTGTGAGACGAAGAGTATTCGAGTACTCAGTATTTCGAATAGTTGTTTCCTATTACGCAGTCCCATAGCCTAGCGGTTAGCATGCCTGCCTCTTGCACAGGGGTCCCAGGTTCGATCCTGGCTGTTGGAGGTTTGTATGTGATATATATATATGTATACATATATATATATATATATATATATATATATATATATATATGTGGCGTGGGAGGCAAGCTGTTAGAAGCAGTGAAAAGTTTTTATCGAGGATGTATGGCACGTGTACGTGTAGGAAGAGAGGAAAGTGATTGGTTCTCAGTGAATGTAGGCTTGCGGCAGGGGTGTGTCATGTCTCCATGGTTGTTTAATTTGTTTATGGATGGGGTTGTTAGGGAGGTAAATGCAAGAGTTTTGGAAAGAGTGGCAAGTATGAAGTCTGTTGGGGATGAGAGAGCTAGGGAAGTCAGTCAGTTGTTGTTCGCTGATGATACAGCGCTGGTGGCTGACTCATGTGAGAAACTGCAGAAGCTGATGACTGAGTTTGGTAAAGTGTGTGAAAGGAGAAAGTTAAGAGTAAATGTGAATAAGAGCAAGGTTATTAGGTACAGTAGGGTTGAGGGTCAAGTCAATTGGGAGGGAAGTTTGAATGGAGAAAAACTGGAGGAAGTAAAGTGTTTTAGATATCTGGGAGTGGATCTGGCAGCGGATGGAACCATGGAAGCGGAAGTGAATCATAGGGTGGGGGAGGGGGCGTAAATCCTGGGAGCCTTGAAGAATGTGTGGAAGTCGAGAACATTATCTCGGAAAGCAAAAATGGGTATGTTTGAAGGAATAGTGGTTCCAACAATGTTGTATGGTTGCGAGGCGTGGGCTATGGATAGAGTTGTGCGCAGGAGGATGGATGTGCTGGAAATGAGATGTTTGAGGACAATGTGTGGTGTAAGGTGGTTGACCGAGTACGTAACGCAAGGGTAAGAGAGATGTGTGGAAATAAAAAGAGCGTTTTTGAGAGAGCAGAAGAGGGTGTTTTGAAATGGTTTGGGCACATGGAGAGAATGAGTGAGGAAAGATTGACCAAGAGGATATATGTGTCGAAGGTGGAGGGAACGAGGAGAAGTGGAAGACCAAATTGGAGGTGGAAAGATGGAGTGAAAAAGATTTTGTGTGATCGGGGCCTGAACATGCAGGAGGGTGAAAGGAGGGCAAGGAATAGAGTGAATTGGATCGATGTGGTATACCGGGGTTGACGTGCTGTCAGTGGATTGAATCAGGGCATATGAAGTGTCTGGCGTAAACCATGGAAAGCTGTGTAGGTATGTATATTTGCGTGTGTGGACGTATGTATATACATGTGTATGGGGGTGGGTTGGGCCATTTCTTTCGTCTGTTTCCTTGCGCTACCTCGCAAACGCGGGAGACAGCGACAGAGCAAAAAAAAAGAAAAAATATATATATATATTTTTTTTTTATACTTTGTCGCTGTCTCCCGCGTTTGCGAGGTAGCGCAAGGAAACAGACGAAAGAAATGGCCCAACCCCCCCCATACACATGTATATATATACGTCCACACACGCTAATATACATACCTACACAGCTTTCCATGGTTTACCCCAGACGCTTCACATGCCTTGATTCAATCCACTGACAGCACGTCAACCCCGGTATACCACATCGCTCCAATTCACTCTATTCTTTGCCCTCCTTTCACCCTCCTGCATGTTCAGGCCCCGATCACACAAAATCTTTTTCACTCCATCTTTCCACCTCCAATTTGGTCTCCCTCTTCTCCTTGTTCCCTCCACCTCCGACACATATATCCTCTTGGTCAATCTTTCCTCACTCATCCTCTATATGTGCCCAAACCACTTCAAAACACCCTCTTCTGCTCTCTCAACCACGCTCTTTTTATTTCCACACATCTCTCTTACCCTTACGTTACTCACTCGATCAAACCACCTCACACCACACATTGTTCTCAAACATCTCATTTCCAGCACATCCATCCTCCTGCGCACAACTCTATCCATAGCCCACGCCTCGCAACCATACAACATTGTTGGAACCACTATTCCTTCAAACATACACATTTTTGCTTTCCGAGATAATGTTCTCGACTTCCACACATTCTTCAAGGCCCCCAGAATTTTCGCCCCCTCCCCCACCCTATGATCTACTTCCGCTTCCATGGTTCCATCCGCTGCCAGATCCACTCCCAGATATCTAAAACACTTCACTTCCTCCAGTTTTCCTCCATTCAAACTCACCTCCCAATTGACTTGACCCTCAACCCTACTGTACCTAATAACCTTGCTCTTATTCACATTTACTCTTAACTTTCTTCTTCCACACACTTTACCAAACTCAGTCACCAGCTTCTGCAGTTTCTCACATGAATCAGCCACCTGCGCTGTATCATCAGCGAACAACAACTGACTCACTTCCCAAGCTTTATCATCCCCAACAGACTTCATACTTGCCCCTCTTTCCAAAACTCTTGCATTTACCTCCCTAACAACCCCATCCATAAAGAAATTAAACAACCATGGAGACATCACACACCCCTGCCGCATTCTACATTCACTGAGAACCAATCACTTTCCTCTCTTCCTACACGTACACCTGCCTTACATCCTCGATAAAAACTTTTCACTGCTTCTAACAACTTGCCTCCCACACCATATATTCGTAATACCTTCCACAGAGCATCTCTATCAACTCTATCATATGCCTTCTTCAGATCCATAAATGCTACATAAAAATCCATTTGCTTTTCTAAGTATTTCTCACATACATTCTTTAAAGCAAACACCTGATCCACACATCTTCTACCACTTCTGAAACCACACTGCTCTTCCCCAATCTGATGCTCTGTACATGCCTTCACCCTCTCAATCAATACCCTCCCATATAATTTACCAGGAATACTCAACAAACTTATACCTCTGTAATTTGAGCACTCACTCTTATCCCCTTTGCCTTTGTACAATGGCACTATGCACGCATTCCGCCAATCCTCAGGCACCTCACCATGAGTCATACATACATTAAATAACCTTACCAACCAGTCAACAATACAGTTACCCCCTTTTTTAATAAATTCCACTGCAATACCATCCAAACCTGCTGCCTTGCCGGCTTTCATCTTCCGCAAAGCTTTCACTACCTCTTCTCTGTTTACCAAATCATTTTCCCTAACCCTCTCACTTTGCACACCACCTCGACCAAAACACCCTATATCTGCCACTCTATCATCAAACACATTCAACAAACCTTCAAAATACTCACTCCATCTCCTTCTCACATCACCACTACTTGTTATCACCTCCCCATTTGCGCCCTTCACTGAAGTTCCCATTTGCTCCCTTGTCTTACGCACTTTATTTACCTCCTTCCAGAACATCTTTTTATTCTCAATAAAATTTAATGATACTCTCTCACCCCAACTCTCATTTGACCTTTTTTTCACCTCTTGTACCTTTCTCTTGACCTCCTGTCTCTTTCTTTTATGCATCTCCCACTCAATTGCAATTTTTCCCTGCAAAAATCGTCCAAATGCCTCTCTCTTCTGTTTCACTAATACTCTTACTTCTTCATCCCACCACTCACTACCCTTTCTAATCAACCCACCTCCCACTCTTCTCATGCCACAAGCATCTTTTGCGCAATCCATCACTGATTCCCTAAATACATCCCATTCCTCCCCCACTCCCCTTGCTTCCATTGTTCTCACCTTTTTCCATTCTCTACTCAGTCTCTCCTGGTACTTCCTCACACAGGTCTCCTTCTCAAGCTCACTTACTCTCACCACCCTCTTCACCCCAACATTCACTCTTCTTTTCTGAAAACCCATACAAATCTTCACCTTTGCCTCCACAAGATAATGATCAGACATCCCTCCAGTTGCACCTCTCAGCACATTAACATCCAAAAGTCTCTCTTTCGCACGCCTGTCAATTAACACGTAATCCAATAACGCTCTCTGGCCATCTCTCCTACTTACATAAGTATACTTATGTATATCTCGCTTTTTAAACCAGGTATTCCCAATCATCAGTCCTTTTTCAGCACATAAATCTACAAGCTCTTCACCATTTCCATTTACAACACTGAACACCCCATGTATACCAATTATTCCCTCAACTGCCACATTACTCACCTTTGCATTCAAATCACCCATCACTATAACCCGGTCTCGTCTCGGAGGTGGAGGGAACGAGGAGAAGTGGGAGACCAAATTGGAGGTGGAAAGATGGAGTGAAAAAGATTTTGTGTGATCGGGGCCTGAACATGCAGGAGGGTGAAAGGAGGGCAAGGAATAGAGTGAATTGGATCGATGTGGTATACCGGGGTTGACGTGCTGTCAGTGGATTGAATCAGGGCATATGAAGTGTCTGGCGTAAACCATGGAAAGCTGTGTAGGTATGTATATTTGCGTGTGTGGACGTATGTATATACATGTGTATGGGGGTGGGTTGGGCCATTTCTTTCGTCTGTTTCCTTGCGCTGCCTCGCAAACGCGGGAGACAGCGACAGAGCAAAAAAAAAAAAAATATATATATATATATATATATATATATCATACAAAGCTCCATCAGCCAGGATCGAACCTGGGACCCCTTGTGTAAGAGGCAGGCATTGTAACCGCTAGGCTAAGGGACTGTATAATAGGAAACAACTATTCGAGATACTAAGTACTCGAATACCCTTCGTCTCACTATGGTGAGCAACGGGGTCTATCGGTTGTTTCCGAACAGAACACATACCCAGCTGAGAGCGTTTTACCGAACCTGACTGTACAACGCGGAGTTATATGAATACGAATAAAGTGTATATGATCGCGCACCTTCATAGAACATACAAGGGGTCCCAGGTTCGATCCTGGCTGATGGAGCTTTGTATGTTCTATGAAAGTGCGCGTTCATATGCACTTTATTCGTATTCATATAACTCCGCCTTGTACAGTCAGGTTCGGTAAAACGCTCTCAGCTGGCTATGTTCTGTTCGGAAACAACCGATAGACCCCGTTGCTCACCATAATGAGACGAAGGGTATTCGAGTACTTAGTATTTCGAATAGTTGTTTCCTATTATACAGTCCCTTAGCCTAGCGGTTAGCATGCCTGCCTCTTGCACAAGGGGTCCCAGGTTCGATCCTGGCTGATGGAGCTTTGTATGTTCTATGAAGGTGCGCGTTCATATACACTTTATTCGTATATATATATATATATATATATATATATATATCTTATCCCTGGGGATAGGGGAGAAAGAATACTTCCCACGTATTCCCTGCGTGTCGTAGAAGGCGACTGAAAGGGAAGGGAGAGTGTGGCTGGAAATCCTATACTCTTGTTTTTTTTTTCCCCAAAGAAGGAACAGAGAATGGGGCCAGATGAGGGTATTCCCTCAAAGGCCCAGTCCTCTGTTCTTAACGCTACATCGCTAACGCGAGAAATGGCGAATAGTATGAAAACAAAAGATATATATATATATATATATATATATATATATATATATATATATATATATATATATAGTGCTCATCCTCCTCGAAGGCTCAAATTGTGTTGTCTAAATGTGTGTGGACGTAACCAAGATAAGAGAAAAGGAGAGATAGGTTGTATGTTTGAGGAAAGGAACCTGGATGTTTTTGCTCTGAGTGAAAAGAAGCTCAAGGGTAAAGGGGAAGAGTGGCTTGGGAATGTCTTGGGAGTAAAGTCAGGAGTTAGTGAGAGGACAAGATATAGGGAAGGAGTAGCACTACTCCTGAAACAGGAGTTGTGAGAGTATGTGATAGAGTGTAAGACAGTAGATTCTAGATTGATATGGGTAAAACTGAAAGTTGATGGAGAAAGATGGGTGATTATTGGCGCATATGCACCTGGGCATGAGAAGAAAGATCATGAGAGGCAAGTGTTTTGGTAGCAGCTGAATGAGTGTGTTAGTGGTTTTGATGAACGAGATCGGGTTATAGTGATGGGTGATTTGAATGCAAAGGTGAGTAATGTTGCAGTTGAGGGAATAATTGGCATACATAGGTTGTTCAGTGTTTTGTAAATGGAAATGGTGAAGAGCTTGTAGATTTATGCGCTGCAAAAGGACTGGTGATTGGGGATACTTGTTTTAAAAAGTGAGATATATATAAGTATACTTATGTAAGTAGGAGAAATGGCCAGAGAGAGTTATTGGATCACGTGTTAATTGATAGACACACGAAAGAGACACTTTTGGATGTCAATGTGCTGAGAGGTGCAACTGGAGGGATGTCTGATCATTATCTTGTGAAGGCGAAGGTGAAGATTTGTAGGGGTCTTCAGAAAAGAAGAGAGAATGTTGGGGTGAAGAAAGTGGTGAGAGTAAGTGAGCTTGGGAAGGAGACTTGTGTGAGGAAGTACCAGGAGAGACTGAGTACAGAATGGGAAAATGTGAGAACAAAGGAGGAAAGGGGAGTAGGGGAGGAATGGGATGTATTTAGGGAAGCAGTTATGGCTTGCGCAAAAGATGCTTGTGGCATGATAAGCATGGGAGGTGGGTTGACTAGAAAGGGTAATGGGTGGTGGGATGAAGAAGTAAGATTATTAGTGAAAGAGAAGAGAGAGGCATTTGGACAAAATTTTTGCAGGGAAAAAGTGCAAATGAGCGAGAGAGGTATGAAATAAAGAGACAGGAGGTGAAGAGAAACGTGCAAGAGATGAAAAAGAGGGGAAATGAGAGTTGGGGTGAGAGAGTATCATTAAATATTTTTTTTTTTTTTTATACTTTGTCGCTGTCTCCCGCGTTTGCGAGGTAGCGCAAGGAAACAGACGAAAGAAATGGCCCAACCCCCCCCCATACACATGTATATACATACGTCCACACACGCAAATATACATACCTACACAGCTTTCCATGGTTTACCCCAGACACTTCACATGCCTTCATTCAATCCACTGACAGCACGTCAACCCCGGTATACCACATCGCTCCAATTCACTCTATTCCTTGCCCTCCTTTCACCCTCCTGCATGTTCAGGCCCCGATCACACAAAATCTTTTTCACTCCATCTTTCCACCTCCAATTTGGTCTCCCTCTTCTCCTTGCTCCCTCCACCTCCGACACATATATCCTCTTGGTCAATCTTTCCTCACTCATACTCTCCATGTGCCCAAACCACTTCAAAACACCCTCTTCTGCTCTCTCAACCACGCTCTTTTTATTTCCACACATCTCTCTTACCCTTACGTTACTCACTCGATCAAACCACCTCACACCACACATTGTCCTCAAACATCTCATTTCCAGCACATCCATCCTCCTGCGCACAACTCTATCCATATCCCACGCCTCGCAACCATACAACATTGTTGGAACCACTATTCCTTCAAACATACCCATTTTTGCTTTCCGAGATAATGTTCTCGACTTCCACACATTCTTCAAGGCCCCCAGAATTTTCGCCCCCTCCCCCACCCTATGATCCACTTCCGCTTCCATGGTTCCATCCGCTGCCAGATCCACTCCAAGATATCTAAAACATTTCACTTCCTCCAGTTTTTCTCCATTTAAACTCACCTCCCAATTGACTTGACCCTCAACCCTATTGTACCTAATAACCTTGCTCTTATTCACATTTACTCTTAACTTTCTTCTTCCACACACTTTACCAAACTCAGTCACCAGCTTCTACAGTTTCTCACATGAATCAGCCACCAGCGCTGTATCATCAGCGAACAACAACTGACTCACTTCCCAAGCTCTCTCATCCCCAACAGACTTCATACTTGCCCCTCTTTCCAAAACTCTTGCATTTACCTCCCTAACAACCCCATCCATAAACAAATTAAACAACCATGGAGACATCACACACCCCTGCCGCAAACCTACATTCACTGAGAACCAATCACTTTCCTCTCTTCCTACACGTACACATGCCTTACATCCTCGATAAAAACTTTTCACTGCTTCTAACAACTTGCCTCCCACACCATATATTCTTAATACCTTCCACAGAGCATCTCTATCAACTCAATCATATGCCTTCTCCAGATCCATAAATGCTACATACAAATCCATTTGCTTTTCTAAGTATTTCTCACATACATTCTTCAAAGCAAACACCTGATCCACACATCCTCTACCACTTCTGAAACCACACTGCTCTTCCCCAATCTGATGCTCTGTACATGCCTTCACCCTCTCAATCAATACCCTCCCATATAATTTACCAGGAATACTCAACAAACTTATACCTCTGTAATTTAAGCATTCACTCTTATCCCCTTTGCCTTTTGTACAATGGCACTATGCACGCATTCCGCCAATCTTCAGGCACCTCACCATGAGTCATACATACATTAAATAACCTTACCAACCAGTCAACAATACAGTCACCCCCTTTTTTAATAAATTCCACTGCAATACCATCCAAACCTGCTGCCTTGCCGGTTTTCATCTTCCGCAAAGCTTTCACTACCTCTTCTCTGTTTACCAAATCATTTTCCCTAACCCTCTCACTTTGCACACCACCTCGACCAAAACACCCTATATCTGCCACTCTATCATCAAACACATTCAACAAACCTTCAAAATACTCACTCCATCTCCTTCTCACATCACCACTACTTGTTATCACCTCCCCATTTCCGCCCTTCACTGAAGTTCCCATTTGCTCCCTTGTCTTACGCACTTTATTTACCTCTTCCAGAACATGTTTTTATTCTCCCTAAAATTTAATGATACTCTCTCACCCCAACTCTCATTTGCCCTTTTTTTCACCTCTTGCACCTTTCTCTTGACCTCCTGTCTCTTTCTTTTATACATCTCCCACTCAATTGCATTTTTTCCCTGCAAAAATCGTCCAAATGCCTCTCTCTTCTCTTTCACTAATACTCTTACTTCTTCATCCCACCACTCACTACCCTTTCTAATCAACCCACCTCCCACTCTTCTCATGCCACAAGCATCTTTTGCGCAATCCATCACTGATTCCCTAAATACATCCCATTCCTCCCCCACTCCCCTTGCTTCCATTGTTCTCACCTTTTTCCATTCTGTACTCAGTCTCTCCTGGTACTTCCTCACACAGGTCTCCTTCTCAAGCTCACTTACTCTCACCACCCTCTTCACCCCAACATTCACTCTTCTTTTCTGAAAGATAATGATCAGACATTCCTCCAGTTGCACCTCTCAGCACATTAACATCCAAAAGTCTCTCTTTCGCACGCCTGTCAATTAACACGTAAGCCAATAACGCTCTCTGGCCATCTCTCCTACTTACATAAGTATACTTATGTATATCTCGCTTTTTAAACCAGGTATTCCCAATCATCAGTCCTTTTTCAGCACATAAATCTACAAGCTCTTCACCATTTCCATTTACAACACTGAGCACCCCATGTATACCAGTTATTCCCTCAACTGCCACATTACTCACCTTTGCATTCAAATCACCCATCACTATAACCCGGTCTTGTGCATCAAAACCACTAACACACTCATTCAGCTGCTCCCAAAACACTTGCCTCGCTTGATCTTTCTTCTCATGCCCAGGTGCATATGCACCAATAATCACCCACCTCTCTCCATCAACTTTCAGTTTTACCCATATTAATCGAGAATTTACTTTCTTACACTCTCTCACATACTCCCACAACTCCTGTTTCAGGAGTATTGCTACTCCTTCCCTTGCTCTTGTCCTCTCACTAACCCCTGACTTTACTCCCCAGACATTCCCAAACCACTCTTCCCCTTTACCCTTGAGCTTTGTTTCACTCAGAGGCAAAACATCGAGTTTCCTTTCCTCAAACATACTACCTATCTCTCCTTTTTTCACATCTTGGTTACATCCACACACATTTAGGCACCCCACTCTGAGCCTTCGAGGAGGATGAGCACTCCCCGCGTGACTCCTTCTTCTGTTTCCCATTTTAGAAAGTTAATACAAGAAGGGGAGGATTTCTGGCCCCCCGCTCCCGTCCCCTCTAGTCGCTTTCTACGACACGCGAGGAATACGTGGGAAGTATTCTTTCACCCCTATCCCCAGGGATAATATACATATATATATACATATACACATACACACACATACACATACATACGCACATATACACACACACACACACATCATTAAATATAAGGTGGAATAAAAAGATATTTTGGAAGGAGGTAAATAAATTGCGTAAGACAAGGGAGCAAATGGGAACTTCAGTGAAGGGGGCTAATGGGGAAATGGTAACAAGTAGTGGTGATGTGAGAAGGAGATGGAGTAAGTATTTTGAAGGTTTGTTGAATGTGTTTGATGATAGAGTGGCAGATATAGGGTGTTTTGGTCGAGGTGATGTGCAAAGTGAGAGGGTTAGGGAAAATGATTTGGTAAACAGAGTAGTAAAAGCTTTGCGGAAGATGAAAGCCGGCAAGGCAGCAGGTTTGGATGGTATTGCAGTGGAATGTATTACAAAAGGGGGTGACTGTATTGTTGACTGGTTGGTAATGTTATTTAATGTATGTACGATTCATGGTGAGGTGCCTGAGGATTGGTGGATTGCTTGCATAGTGCCATTGTACAAAGGCAAAGGGGATTAGAGTAAGTGCTCAAATTACAGAGGTATAAGTTTGTTGAGTATTCCTGGTAAATTATACGGGAGGTTGTTGATTAAGAGGGTGAAGGCATATATAGAGCATCAGATTGTGAAAGAGCAGCGTGGTTTCAGAAGTGCTTGAGGGTGTGTGGATCAGGTGTTTGCTTTGAAGAATGTATGTGAGAAATACTTAGAAAAGCAAATGGATTTGTGTGTAGCATTTATGAATCTGGAGAAGGCATATGATAGAGTTGATGGAGATGCTCTGTGGAAGGTATTAAGAATATATGGTGTGGGAGGCAAGTTGTTGGAAGCAGTGAAATTTTTTTATCGAGGATGTGAGGCATGTGAACGTGTAGGAAGAGAGGAAAGTGATTGGTTCTCAGTGAATATAGGTTTGCGGCAGGGGTGTGTGATGTCTCCATGGTTGTTTAATTTGTTTATGGATGGGGTTGTTAGGGAGGTGAATGCAAGAGTTTTGGAAAGAGGGTCAAGTATGCAATCTGTTGTGGATGTAAGAGCTTGGGAAGTGAGTCAGTTGTTGTTCGATGATCATACAGCGTTGGTGGCTGATTCATGTGAGAAACTGCAGGAGCTGGTGAATGAGTTTGGTAAAGTGTGTGAAAGAAGAAAGTTGGGATTGAATGGGAATAAGAGCAAGGTTGCTAGGTACAGTAGGGTTGGGGGTCAAGTCGACTGGGAGGTAAGTTGGAATGGAGAAAATCTGGAGGAAGTGAAGTGTTTTAGATATCTGGGAGTGGATCTGGCAGCGGTTGGAACCATAGAAGCTGAAGTGAATCAAAGGGTGGGGGAGGGGGCGAAAATTCTGGGAGCCTTGAAGAATGTGTGGAAGTCGAGAACATTATCTCGGAAAGCAAAAATGGGTATGGTTGATGGAATATCGTTTCCAACAATGTTGTATGGTTGCGAGACGTGGGCTATGGATAGGGTTTTCGCAGGAGGGTGGACTTGCTGGAAATCAGATTTTTGAGGACAATGCGTGGTGTAAGGTGATTTGATCGAGTAAGTAATGTGAGGGTAAGATAGAAGGTGTGGAAATAAAAAGAGCGTGCTTGAGAAAGCAGAAGAGGGTGTTTTGAAATGGTTTGGTCACATGGAGAGAATGAGTGAGGAAACATTGACTAGGAGGATATAGGTGTCGGCGGTGGAGGGAACGAGGAGAAGTGAGAGAGCAAATTGGATGTGGAAAGATGGAGTGAAAAAGATTTTGAGTGATCGGGGCCTGAACATACAGGAGGGTGAAAGGCGTGCAAGGAATAGAGTGAATTGGAACGATGTGGTATACCGGGGTCGACGTGCTGTCAACGGATTGAACCAGGGCATGTAAAGCGTCTGGGGTAAACGATGGAAAGTTCTTTGGGGCCTTGATGTGGCAAGGGAGTTGTGGTTTCGGTGGAATATTACATCACAGCTAGAGACTGAGTTTGAACGAATGGGGCCTTTGTTGTCTTTTCCTAGCGCTACCTCGCACATATGTGGGGGGAGGGGGCTGTTATTCCATGTGTGGCGAGGTGGCGATGGGAATAAATAAAGACAGACAGGATGAATTTTGTACATGTGTATATATGTATATGTCTGTGTGTGTATATATATGTGTACACTGAGATGTATAAGTATGTATGTTTCCGTGTATGGACGTGTATGTATATACATGTGTATCTGGGTGGGTTGGACCATTCTTTCGTTTGTTTCCTTGCGCTACCTCGCTAACGCGGAAGACAGCGAAAAAGCAAATTAATAATAATGATAATAATATATATATATATATATATATATATATATATATATATATATATATATATATATATATATATATATATATATATATATATATATATATATATATATATATAAATATATAAATATATATATATATATATGTATTATACCTGTGGATAGGGGTGAAGGAATACTTCCCAGGCATTCCTCATGTGTCGTAGAAGGTGACTAGAGGGGACGGGAGCGGGGGACCAGAAACCCTCCCCTCCTTGTATTTTAACTTTCTAAAAAAAAAAACAGAAGGAGTCACGCGAGGAGTGCTCATCCTCCTCGAAGGCTCAGGTTGGGGTGTCTAAATGTGTGTGGATGTAACCAAGATGAGAATAAAGGAGAGATAGGTAGTATGTTTGAGGAAAGGAACCTGGATTTTTTGGCTCTGAGTGAAACGAAGCTCAAGGGTAAAGGGGAAGAGTGGTTTGGGAATGTCTTGGGAGTAAAGTCAGGGGTTATTGAGAGGACAAGAGCAAGGGAAGGAGTAGCATTACTCCAGAATCAGGAGTTGTAGGAGTATGTGATAGAGTGTAAGAAAGTAAATTCTAGATTGATATTGGTAAAACTGAAAGTTGATGGAGAGAGATGGGTGATTATTGGTGCATATGCACCTGGGCATGAGAAGAAAGATCATGAGAGGCAAGTGTTTTGGGAGCAGCTGAATGAGTGTATTAGTGGTTTTGATGCACAAGACCGGGTTATAGTGATGGGTTCTTTGAATGCAAAGGTGGGTAATGTGGCAGTTGAGGGAATAATTGGTATACATCGAGTGTTCAGTGTTGTAAATGGAAATGGTGAAGAGCTTGTAGATTTATGTGTTGAAAAAGGACTGGTGATTGGGAATACCTGGTTTAACAAGCGAGATATACATAAGTATACGTATGTAAGTAGGAGAGATGGCCAGAGAGCGTTATTGGATTACGTGTTAATTGATAGACGCACGAAAGAGAGACTTTTGCATGTTAATGTGCTGAGAGTTGCAACTGGAGGGATGTCTGATCATTATCTTGTGGAGGCGAAGGTGAAGATTTCTGGGGATTTTAAGAAAAGAAGAGAGAATGTTGGGGTGAAGAGAGTGGTTATAGTGAGTGAGCTTGGGAAGGAGACTTGTGTGAGGAAGTACCAGGAGAGAGTGAGTACAGAATGGAAAAAGGTGAGAACAAAGGAGGTAAGGGGAGTGGGGGAGGAATGGGATGTATTTAGGGAAGCAGTGATGGCTTGCGCAAAAGATGCTTGTGGCATGAGAAGCGTGGGAGGTGGTTTGATTAGAAAAGGTAGTGAGTGGTGGGATGAAGAAGTAAGATTATTAGTGAAAAAGAAGAGAGATGCATTTGGACGATTTTTGCAGAGAAAGGGTGCAAATGAGTGGGAGAGGTATAAAAGAAAGAGGCAGGAGGTCAAGAGAAAGGTGCAAGAGGTGAAAAAGAGGGCAAATGAGAGTTGGGGTGAGAGAGTATCATTAAATTTCAGGGAGAACAAAAAGATGTTTTAGAAGGAGGTAAATAAAGTGCGTAAGACAAGGGGGCAAATAGGAACTTCATTGAAGGGGGCTATTGGGGAGGTGATAACAAGTAGTGGTGATGTGACAAGGAGATGGAGTGATTATTTTGAAGGTCAGTTGAATGTGTTTGATGATAGAGTGGCAGATATAGGATGTTTTGGTCGAGGAGGTGTGCAAAGTGAGAGGGTTAGGGAAAATGATTTGGTAACTAGAGAAGAGGTAGTAAAAGCTTTACGGAAGATGAAAGCCGGCAAGGCAGGAGGTTTGGATGGTATTACAGTGGAATTTATTAAAAAAGGAGGTGACTGTATTGTTGACTAGTTGGTGAGGTTATTTAATGTATGTATGATTCATGGTGAGGTGCCTGAGGATTGGCGGAATGCTTGCTTAGTGCCACTGTACAAAGGCAAAGGGGATAAGAGTGAGAGCTTAAATTACAGAGGTATAAGCCCACCCCCATACACATGTATATACATACGTCCACACACGCAAATATACATACCTACACAGCTTTCCATGGTTTACCCCAGACGCTTCACATGCCCTGATTCAATCCACTGACAGCAGGTCAACCCCGGTATACCACATCGATGCAATTCACTCTATTCCTTGCCCTCCTTTCACCCTCCTGCATGTTCAGGCCCCGATCACACAAAATCTTTTTCACTCCATCTTTCCACCTCCAATTTGGTCTCCCACTTCTCCTCGTTCTCTCCACCTCCGACACATATATCCTCTTGGTCAATCCTTCCTCACTCATTCTCTCCATGTGCCCAAACCATTTCAAAACACCCTCTTCTGCTCTCTCAACCACGCTCGTTTTATATCCACACATCTCTCTTACCCTTTCGTTACTTACTCGATCAAACCACCTCACACCACACATTGTCCTCAAACATCTCATTTCCAGCACATCCATCCTCCTGCGCATAACTCTATCCATAGCTCACGCCTCGCAACCATACAACATTGTTGGAACCACTATTCCTTCAAACATACTCGTTTTTGCTTTCCGAGATAATGTTCTCGACTTCCACATATTCTTCAAGGCTCCCAGGATTTTCGCCCCCTCCTCCACCCTATGGTCGACCTCCGCTTCCATGGTTCCATCCGCAGCCAGATCTACTCCCAGATATCTAAAACACTTTACTTCTTCAAGTTTTTCTCCATTCAAACTTACCTCCCAATTGACATGACCCTTCAGCCTACTGTACCTAATAACCTTGCTCTTATTCACATTTACTCTTAACTTTCTTCTTTCACACACTTTACCAAACTCAGTCATCAGCTTCTGCAGTTTCTCACATGAATGAG
>NC_092236.1:25862405-25897405 GCF_036320965.1 Panulirus ornatus
GATATCTATGTTTGGTCTACATACGACCGCAAAGGTACCTAAGACGATTGAAGTTTCAAATCTGAGTGCAAGACTGGACGATGGGGCCAGTGTGAGTATTGGCGATTGCTTGAGAATATTATCGTTACAAGCCTAAAATGATTTAATTTCTAAACAGGTCTAAAGGGCTGACATTTGTTTACAGTATCTATGAAAGATGGAGAAGGATGGTAATCAAGAATGTAATCAGCAAACTAAAATGTTTATCCACACATCGCCCGTCCTGGAATGTGCTGCAACTTGTGTCTCAGAGCGTGGGAAGGGGACGGTAGAGTGGGCGTCTGGCAGGGTGGGGTCGGTTATGTGAAAGGGATCTGCGCCCCTGAAACTTTGCAGCCTGTTAAGGAAAAACTTTGGAAGATAAGTTCTGGTACACTTTTCTAGCTTCATAAAGGGTTGAAAGGACGCAATAAGTTCACAAGAACAAAAGTGGAAACGTGCAGGAAGTGTGGAGTGATGGAAGGGGAAACTCTCACCTGATAAGAAGGACCGAGAAAATGTAACTTTCGAAGAAGGAGGGAAACGTTACTGGAGATATAAAGGGACGGGAAGAACGGAACCCAGTATAGCTTTGGTGCTTGGGAAGGTGAAGGTTTGCTATAGATAGGGAGAATTAAACTGAGGAAACATCAGTGGAGATAGGGAACAAGAAAAGGAGAGAAAATACCGAGAAAATTCAGAGAAAATGTTTCTAAACTCAAGGGGAGGCGAAGGGAAGGAAGCTACAGAAAAGTCGCTGAGGTAAACAGTTTCTTCCCGACATTCACATGAGTTCCAGGAAGAAATTTGAGGAAATTACGAATTTCTTAACGTCATTAAGAATCTTTCCGCCTGCTACACTTAGAGTAAGAATAGATGTAACCAAAAGAAAAAAAAAAGATCAGTGCTACTCTAAAGCTGTCTCCGCGTTAGCGAGGTACCGCAAGGATTCAGGCGAAAGAATGGCCCAACTCACTCACATACACATGTATATACATACACGTCCACACACGAACATATACATAGCTATACATTTCAATGTATACGTATCTATACATACACAGACAAATATATATATACACATGTACATAATTCATACTTGCTGCCTTTATTCATTTCCGTCGCCACCCCTCCACACATGAAATGACAACCCCCTCCCCCCGCATGCGCGAGTTATCGATAGGATAAAACAATAAAGGACACATTGGTTCACACTCAGTCTCTAGCTATGTATAATGCATCGAAACCATAGCTCCTTTTCCACATCCAGGCCCCACATAACTTTCCATGGTTTACCCCAAACGCTTCACATACCCTGGTTTAATCCATTGACGCACGTCGACCACGGTATACCACATCGTTCCAATTCACTCTATTCCTTGCCCGCCTTTCACCCTCCTGCATGTTCAGGCCTCGATCGCTCAATATCTTTTCCACTTCATCCTTCCACCTCCAATTTGATCTACCAATTCTCCTTGCTCCCTCCACCTCTGACACATATATCCTCTTGGTCAATCTTTCCTCACTCATTCTCTCCATGTGACCAAACCATTTCAAAACACCCTCATCTGCTCTCTCAACCACACTCTTTTTATTACCACACACCTCTCTTACCCTTTCATTACTTACTCGGTCAAACCACCTCACACCACATATTATCCTCAAACATCTCATTTCCAACACATCCACCCACCTCCGTATAACTCTATCGATAGCGCACACCTCGCAACCATATAATATCATTGAAATCACTATTCCTTCAAACATACCCATTTTTGCTCTCTTGGCAAGATAATGTTCTCGCCTTCCACAAATTTTTCAACGATCCCAGAACTTTCGTACCCTTCCCCAACCTGTGACACTTCCGCTTCCATGGTTCCATCCGCTGCCAAATCCACTCCCAGATATCTAAAACTCTTCACTTCCTCCAGTTTTTCTCCATTCAAACTTACCTCCCAATTGAATTGGCCCTCAACCCTACTGTACCTAATAACCTTGCTCTTATTCACATTTACTCTCAGCTTTCTTCTTTCACACACTTTACCAAACTCAGTCACCAGCTTCTGCAGTTTCTCTCCGAATCTGCACTGTATCATCAGCAAACAACAACTGACTCACTTCCCAAGCCCTATCATCTACAACAGACTGCATACTTGTCACTCTCTCCAAAACTCTTGCATTCACCTCCTTATTAACCCCATACATAAACAAATTAAACAACCATGGGGACATCATGCACCCCCTGCTGCAAACCGAAATTCACGGAGAACCGATCACTTTCCTCCTTTCCTACTCGTACACATGCCTTACATCCTCGATAAAAGCTTTCCACTGCTTCTAGCAACTTCCCTCCCACACCATATATTCTTAATACCTTCCACAGAGCATCGCTATCAACTCTCTCATATGCCTACTCCAGATTTATAAATGCTATATAGAAATCCATTTGCTTTTCTAGTTATTTCTCACATATATTCCTCAAAGCAAACACCTGACCCACACATACTCTACTACTTCTGAAACCACACTGGTCTTCCCCAATCTGATGTTCTGTACATCCCTTCACCCTCTAGATCAATACCCTCCAATATAGTTTCCCAGGAATACTCAACAAACTTATACCTCTGTAATTTGAGCTCTCACCTTTATCCCCTTAGCCTTCGTACGGTGGCACTATGCATGTATTCCGCCAATCCTCAGGCACCTCACCACGAGTCATACATACATTAAATATCCTTACCAACCAGTGAACAACACAGTCACTCCCTTTTTTAATAAATTCCAGTGCAATACCATCCAAACCCGCTGCCTTGCCGACTTTCATCATCCGAAGAGACCTTACTACCTCTTCTCTGTTAACGAAATCATTTTCCCTAACCCTCTCACTTCGCACACCACCTCGACCAAAACACACTATATCTGCCGCTCTATCATCTAACACATTCAACATCCTTCAAAATACTCAATCCATCTCCTTCTCACATCACCAGTACTTGTTATCACCTCCCCATCATCCCCCTTCACTGATGTTCCCATTTGTTCCCTTGTCTTACGCACTTTATTCACCTCCTTCCAAAACATCTTTGTATTCTCCCCAAAATTTAATGATACCTCACGCACATGCGGGGGGAGGGGGTTTTAATTTCATGTGTGGCGGGATGGCGACGTGAATGAATAAGGGCAGACAGTACGAATGTGGCGTTTGTTGTCTTTTTCCTAGCGCTACCTCGCGCACATGCAAGGGGAGGAGGTTTTCATTTCATGTGTGGCGGGGTGGCCACGGGAATGAATAAGGGTAGACAGTATTAATTATGCACATGTATATATATGTACATTTTTGTGTGTGAATATATATGCATGCTTTCAGATGCAAAGGTATGTATATGTGCGTTTGTCGATGTGTATGTATATACATGTGTAGGTGGGTGAGTTGGGCCATTCTTTCGTCTATTTCCTTGCGCTATCTCGCTAACGCGGGAAACCGCGACAAAGAATGATAAAAGAATATAATATATATATATATATATATATATATATATATATATATATATATATATATATATATATATATATATATATATTTATACATATATATATATATATATATATATATATATATATATATATATATATATATATATATATATATATATATATATATATATGTAAATTTTTTTTTTTTCAAACTATTCGCCGTTTCCCGCATTAGCGAGGTAGCGTTAAGAACAGAGGAATGGGCCTTTTTCGGAATATCCTCACCTGGCCCCCTCTGTTCCTTCTTTTGGAAAATTAAAAAAAAAACGAGAGGGGAGGATATCCAGCCCCCCGCTCCCTCCCCTTTTAGTCGCCTTCTACAACACGCAGGGAATACGTGGGAAGTATTCTTAATCCCCTATCCCCAGGGATAATATATGTAAATATATATATATATATATATATATATATATATATATATATATATATATATATATATATATTTTTTTTTTTTTTTTTCAAACTATTCGCCATTTCCCGCGTTAGTGAGGTAGCGTTAAGAACAGAGAACTGGGCCACTGAGGGAATATCCTCATCTGGCCCCCTTCTCTGTTCCTTCTTTTGGAAAATTAAAAAAAATTGAGAGGGGAGCATTTCCAGCCCCCCGCTCCCTCCCTTTTAGTCGCCTTCTACGACACGCAGGGAATACGTGGGAAGTATTCTTTCTCCCCTATCCCTAGGGATAATATATATATATATATATATATATATATATATATATATATATATATATATATATATATATATATATATATATGAGGAGGTTGAATATTGATGAAAAAGTGTGATTGCGAGACGCCGGCCAGAGAACGAGACTCAATTCCCGAGCGTGGGGAGGACTGCTGCACACACGAGCTCTTCTGCTCGACTGGCGTGTTACCATACCTTACGCTGGTGGATGGGACACATTTCTCATCCAGAGACAGTGTGGCCGAGGCAGAGGAGGAGTATGATGCCATATTTGAGGGTTACGAACGGGAAGGCATCATTGAAGAGATACCTGAGGGTGAGATGAACAGCCCATACCCCACATTCTACTTTCCTCATCATCCTGTCGTCAGGGAAGTCAGCACCACAAGTAAAGCATCCTCCTCGAAGGCTCAGAGTGAGGTGCCTAAATGTGTGTGGATGTAACCAAGATGTGAAGAACCTTACTGGAAAAACAATCACTCTTGAAGTAGAACCTTCAGACACAATTGAAAATGTGAAGGAAAATAGTGAAATTGGAGAAAAATGTAGCTTAGACATTGAAGCTTATTGATACAGTGGTTAAATTGATGAGAAGTGCTATTGACGTTTGTGTAAATAAATTATACATTTCCTTTTTTCCATAGACAGAGGTTGAACCATTATGTGACATTCATTTTTTTCATTCATTTCAAGCTAGAAGTTTCAGTTTTCTAAATTGTTTCTTACATTTTTCATATGTATATATATGTATGTGTGTGTGTGTGTGTATATGTGCGTATGTATGTGTATGTGTGTGTATGTGTATATGTATATATGTATGTATATTATCCCTGGGGATAGGGGTGAAAGAATACTTCCCACGTATTCCTCGCGTGTCGTAGAAAGCGACTAGAGGGGACAGGAGCGGGGGGCCAGAAATCCTCCCCTCCTTGTATTAACTTTCTAAAATGGGAAACAGAAGAAGGAGTCACGCGGGGAGTGCTCATCCTCCTCGAAGGCTCAGAGTGGGATGCCTAAATGTGTGTGGATGTAACCAAGATGTGAAAAAAGGAGAGATAGGTAGTATGTTTGAGGAAAGGAACCTGGATGTTTTGGCTCTGAGTGAAACGAAGCTCAAGGGTAAAGGGGAAGAGTAGTTTGGGAATGTCTGGGGAGTAAAGTCAGGGGTTAGTGAGAGGACAAGAGCAAGGGAAGGAGTAGCAATACTCCTGAAACAGGAGTTGTGGGAGTATGTGATAGAGTGTAAGAAAGTAAATTCTCGATTAATATGGGTAAAACTGAAAGTTGATGGAGAGAGGTGGGTGATTATTGGTGCATATGCACCTGGGCATGAGAAGAAAGATCAAGAAAGGCAAGTGTTTTGGTAGCAGCTGAATGAGTGTGTTAGTGGTTTTGATGCACGAAACCGGGTTATAGTGATGGGTGATTTGAATGCAAAGGTGAGTAATGTGGCAGTTGAGGGAATAATTGGTATACATAGGGTGTTCAGTGTTGTAAATGGAAATGGTGAAGAGCTTGTAGATTTATGTGCTGAAAAAGGACTGATGATTGGGAATACCTGCTTTAAAAAGCGAGATATACATAAGTATACTTATGTAAGTAGGAGAGATGGCCAGAGAGCGTTATTGGATTACGTGTAAATTGACAGGCGTGCGAAAGAGAGACTCTTGGATGTTAATGTGCTGATAGGTGCAACTGGAGGGATGTCTGATCATTATCTTGTGGAGGCTAAGGTGAAGATTTGTATGGGTTTTCAGAAAAGAAGAGTGAATGTTGGGGTGAAGAGGGTGGTGAGAGTAAGTGAGCTTGAGAAGGATACCTGTGTGAGGAAGTACCAGGAGAGACTGAGTACAGAATGGAAAAAGGTGAGAACAATAGAAGCAAGGGGATTGGGGGAGAAATGGGATGTATTTAGGGAATCAGTGATGGATTGCGAAAAAGATGCTTGTGGCATGAGAAGAGTGGGAGGTGGGTTGATTAGAAAGGGTAGTGAGTGGTGAGATGAAGAAGTAAGAGTATTAGTGAAAGAGAAGAGAGAGGCATTTGGACGATTTTTACAGGGAAAAAATGCAATTGAGTGGGAGATGTATAAAAGAAAGAGACAGGAGGTCAAGAGAAAGGTGCAAGAGGTGAAAAAAAGGGCAAATGAGAGTTGGGGTGAGAGAGTATCATTAAATTTTAGGGAGAATAAAAAGATGTTCTGGAAGGAGGTAAATAAAGTGCGTAAGACAAGGGAGCAAATGGGAACTTCAGTGAAGGGCGCAAATGGGGAGGTGATAACAAGTAGTGGTGATGTGAGGAGATGGAGTGAGTATTTTGAAGGTTTGTTGAATGTGTTTGATGATAGAGTGGCAGATATAGGGTGTTTTGGTCGAGGTGGTGTGCAAAGTGAGAGGGTTAGGAAAATGATTTGGTAAACAGAGAAGAGGTAGTGAAAGCTTTGCGGAAGATGAAAGACGGCAAGGCAGCAGGTTTGGATGGTATTGCAGTGGAATTTATTAAAAAAGGGGGTGACTGTATTGTTGACTGGTTGGTAAGGTTATTTAATGTATGTATGACTCATGGTGAGGTGCCTGAGGATTGGCGGAATGCGTGCATAGTGCCATTGTACAAAGGCAAAGGGGATAAGAGTGAGTGCTCAAATTACAGAGGTATAAGTTTGTTGAGTATTCCTGGTAAATTATATGGGAGGGTATTGATTGAGAGGGTGAAGGCATGTACAGAGCATCAGATTGGGGAAGAGCAGTGTGGCTTCAGAAGTGGTAGAGGATGTGTGGATCAGGTGTTTGCTTTGAAGAATGTATGTGAGAAATACTTAGAAAAGCAAATGGATTTGTATGTAGCATTTATGGATCTGGAGAAGGCATATGATAGAGTTGATAGAGATGCTCTGTGGAAGGTATTAAGAATATATGGTGTGGGAGGAAAGTTGTTAGAATCAGTGAAAAGTTTTTATCGAGGATGTAAGGCATGTGTACGTGTAGGAAGAGAGGAAAGTGATTGGTTCTCAGTGAATGTAGGTTTGCGGCAGGGGTGTGTGATGTCTCCATGGTTGTTTAATTTGTTTATGGATGTGGTTGTTAGGGAGGTAAATGCAAGAGTTTTGGAAAGAGGGGCAAGTATGAAGTCTGTTGGGGATGAGAGAGCTTGGGAAGAGAGTCAGTTGTTGTTCGCTGATGATACAGTGCTGGTGGCTGATTCATGTGAGAAACTGCAGAAGCTGGTGACTGAGTTTGGTAAAGTGTGTAAAAGAAGAAAGTTAAGAGTAAATGTGAATAAGAGCAAGGTTATTAGGTACAGTAGGGATGAGGGTCAAGTCAATTGGGAGGTGAGTTTGAATGGAGAAAAACTGGAGGAAGTGAAGTGTTTTAGATATCTGGGAGTGAATCTGGCAGCGGATGGAACCATGGAAGCGGAAGTGGATCATAGGGTGGGGGAGGGGGCGAAAATTCTGGGAGCCTTGAAGAATGTCTGGAAGTCGAGAACATTATCTCGGAAAACAAAAATGGGTATGTTTGAAGGAATAGTGGTTCCAACAATGTTGTATGGTTGCGAGGCGTGGGCTATGGATAGAGTTGTGCGCAGGAGGATGGATGTGCTGGAAATGAGATGTTTGAGGACAATGTGTGGTGTGAGGTGGTTTGATCGAGTGAGTAACCTAAGGGTAAGAGAGATGTATGGAAATAAAAAGAGCGTGGTTGAGAGAGCAGAAGAGGGTGTTTTGAAGTGGTTTGGGCACATGGAGAGGATGAGTGAGGAAAGATTGACCAAGAGGATATATGTGTCGGAGGTGGAGGGAACAAGGAGAAGTGGGAGACCAAATTGGAGGTGGAAAGATGGAGTGAAAAAGATTTTGTGTGATCGGGGCCTGAACATGCAGGAGGGTGAAAGGAGGGCAAGGAATAGAGTGAATTGGAGCGATGTGGTATACCGGGGTTGACGTGCTGTCAGTGGATTGAATCAAGGCATGTGAAGCGTCTGGGGTAAACCATGGAAAACGGTGTAGGTATGTATATCTGCGTGTGTGGACGTATGTATATACATGTGTATGGGGGGGGTTGGGCCATTTCTTTCGTCTGTTTCCTTGCGCTACCTCGCAAACGCGGGAGACAGCGAGAAAGTATAATAAATATGAATATAAATAATATATATATATATATATATATATATATATATATATATATATATATATATATATATATATATATATATATATATATATATATATATATATATATATATATATATATATATATATATATATATATATATATATATATATATATATATATATATATATATATATATATATATATATATATATTCCTGTGAGTGCACGGGGAAAGTGAAACACGAAAAGTTCCCAAGTGCACTTTCGCGTAATAATCAAATCATCAGGGGAGACACAAGAGAGGAATATAACAGTCAGTTGATATATATCGAAGAGACGAAGCTAGGACGCCATTTGGTAAACATGTGATTGTCCAAAACATACAACGAGCTTTCATAAACTTATCATTTTACAGATATTATCAACAATAAAGTTATCTAATTTGTACAGACCATCACTATTATTAATATAATTCTTTGTGTATTTAATAATAGAAGATTCAATAATATTTCTCTTGGTAATAGAGTTAGTGTTAACAACTGAGATGGCGTTAATCCAGTCAATACAATGATCATAGTTTTTAACATGATTAAACAAGGCATTTGATTCTTGTCCCGTTCTTATACTATATTTATGTTGCTTAAGTCTAACAGAAAGATCCTTACCAGTCTGACCAACATAAAATCTATCACAGTTTCCACAAGGAACTTTATAGATGCAACCAAGAGAATTTTCTGGTGAATTCCTGATTAAGATATTCCTTATCGTATTATTGTTGCTAAAGGCAACGTTTACATTAAAGGATTTAAGCAACATGGGAAGCAAAGTGAAATTATTATTAAAAGGGAGAACTAAAAGATTCTTGGTGTCAATGGGAGGTTTGGGCTCAACTCTATAAAATGATTTCTTTGCTAACTTAAGGGATTTATCAATGAAAGATCTAGGGTACTTTAACTCAGATTCAATAGAATATATCATCTCTAACTCATCATCAATAAACTTTGGACTGCAAATACGTAATGCCCTTAGGAACATAGATTGAAATGATGATAATTTAACTCTGTCATGTTGAGATGAGTAATAATGGATATATGAGCATGCATTGGTGGGTTTTCTGTATATGCTAAACTTAAACTTGTTTCCTTGTCTGTGGATCATGCAATCTAAAAATGGTAACATACCATTATTTTCATTTTCTACAGTAAATTTGATGGAAGGTACTAAATTGTTAAGTAAGGGGAAAAATATTTGTAAATTTTCATTTGTTGGCCAAACACCAAGAACATCATCTACATACCTAAACCAAGTTGCATTAGAGGGTAAAATATCCTTTAGTAGTTTTGTTTCCAAAAATTCCATATAAAGATTGCTTAGTACAGGTGAAAGAGGGTTACCCATTGCCATACCAAATTTTTAAGCATAATAATCTCCATTAAATGGAAATACACAGTCTTTTATACACAATTTTATCAGTTCAATGAAATTAGACTTTGAAACAGGTAATTGAATATCATCCAAGACATGAAATAAATATTCTAAAAGGTCATCAACTTGAACTTTAGTGAAAAGTGAGGAAACATCCAAGTTAACTAGTTTGAAATCAAAATTAATATTGATATTGTTTAGCTTGTTGACTAAATCTATATTGTCCATGATATTAGATACCTTACCCACTAAAGAACTTAATAAGGAAACTATCCATTTTGATAATTTATATGTGATGGAGCCTACTGAACTCACTGCAGGTCTTGCTGGAAAATTTTGTTGATGTGTTTTGATAAGTCCATACATATATGGCAATGAAGGGGACAAAATGACAAATTTTTGATAAGAGAAATGTTACCTTTCAACAACAGCTTCATTTCTTTATTGAAGCGAGAATTAACTGCTTCTAAGGGATTTTTACTAAGTTTAGACTATGTTGTGTTATCATTTAGAAGATCATTCATTTTAGATAGATAGTTACTTTTGTCTAAAATCACAACAGTGTTAGCCTTATCTGCTTTAGTAATATGTATATCCTTGTCTTTTTTTAAGGTGTTAATAGCTCTTATGAATCTTTTAGTGCAATTAGCTTTCACTGGTTTTGACAAACTGGCATACACTAAACCCTTACAAATATTAATATCATCATTAATTAAATTACTCTATTTTTCTAAATTACAAAAAGACTTTGTGACATCAACACAGCTGGGTTCTCTGTTAGAGCACACAAAACTTAAACTATAGCCTAATGCACACAAGCAATCTTTATCTAGTTGTTTATTAGATAGGTTTACCACAAAAGATGGGTTTGTGTTCTTGGTCCAGTCGCTGTTTTCAATAAGATGGTCCAACTTAGGATTTAGTGACACTTGTAGCCTATTGCGTTCTTTCCTTAATTCATCATAGCAACAATCAAACATTCGATTCTTCCAGTGTGTCGGTATTGTCATTTGAAAGGCACGTTTCTTCTCTCTTGAAATACGAAAAGTCCCCTCCATTTCAAGCTTCTTTAATTCAATGTTTTTCTTTAAAATGATATTTTGAAATTGGTCAAATGATCGACCAGACAGCTGCAACAAACGTTGAGGTAGGACAGATCTTGGCATCACTTGTTCATCAAGGCATTTCCTAAGGAATTCAAATCGTAACTCCAGTTGGTGAGCCTTGATTAGCGATTTGGAGAAAGCAGTAAAGAAAGGAGAAAGTCCAGGACAGCTTGTAGAGAAGTAATAGAAGAGCCGTGTAGAATCCATGTTGGAAAGGATCACAATTTTGCGCGTGATCAAGATATCTTATTCCTGTGAGTCCACGGGGAAAATGAAACACGAAAAGTTAGCAAAGAAATCATTTTATACAGTTGAGCCCAAACCTTCCATTGACACCAAGAATCTTTTAGTTCTCCCTTTTAATAATAATTTCACTTTGCTTCCCATGTCGCTTAAATCCTTTAATGTAAATGTTGCCTTTAGCAACAATAATACTATAAAGAATATCTTAATCAGGAATTCACCAGAAAATTCTCTTGGTTGCATCTATAAAGTTCCTGGTGGAAACTGTGATAAATTTTATGTTGGTTAGACTGTTAAGGATCTTTCTGTTAGACTTAAGCAACATAAATATAGTATAAGAACGGGACAAGAATCAAATGTCTTGTTTAATCATGTTAAAAACTATGATCATTGTATTGACTGGAGTAACGCCATTTCAGTTGTTAACTCTAACTCTATTACCAAGAGAAATATCATTGAATCTTCTATTATTACATACACAAAGAATTATAATCTTAATATTAGTGATGGTTTGTACAAATTAGATAACTTTATTGTTGATAAGATTTGTAAAATGATAAGTTTATGAAAGCTCGTTGTATGTTTTGGACAATCACATGTTTACCAAATGGCGTCCTAGCTTCGTCTCCTTGATGTATATCAACTGACTGTTATATTCCTCTCTTATGTCTCCCCTGATGATGTGATTATTACACGAAAGGGCACTTATTCATCATCATACTTGATCGCCATTTCCCACGTCAGTGAGGTAGCGCCATGAAACAAACGAAGAACGGTCCATCCACTCATATACACGTATTTATATTTATTCATTTATTTCGCTTTGTCGCTGTCTCCCGCGTTAGCAAAGTAGCGCATTGAAACAGACAAAAGAATGGCCCAACCCGCCCACATACATATGTATATACATACACGTCCACATAAGCAAATATACATAACTATACATCTCAGTGTACACATTTATAAACACACACAGACATATACATATATACACATGTACATAATTCATACTGTCTGCCTTTATTTGTTCCCATCGCCACCTCGCCACACATGGAATAACAGCCCCTTCCCCCCTCATGTGTGCGAGGTAGCGCTAGGAAAAGACACCAAAGGCCCCATTCGTTCATACTCAGGCTCTAGCTGTCATGTAATAATGCACCGAAACCACAGCTCCCTTTCCACATCCATGCCCAACACAACTTTCCTTGGTTTACCCCAGACGCTTCACATGCCCTGGTTCAATCCATTGACAGCACGTCGACCCCGGTATACCACATCGTTCCAATTCACTCTATTCCTTGCACGCCTTTCACCCTCCTGCATGTTCAGGCCCCGATCACTCAAAATCTTTTTCACTCCATCTTTTCACCTCCAATTTGGTCTCCCACTTCTCCTCGTTCCCTACACCTCTGACACATATATCCTCTTGGTCAATCTTTCCTCACTCATTCTCTCCATGTGGCCAAACCATTTCAAAACACCCTTTTCTGTTCTCTAAACCACTCTCTTTTTATTTCCACACATCTCTCTTACGCTTACATTACTTACTAGACCAAACCACCTCACACAACATATTGTCCTCAAACATCTCATTTCCAGCACATCCACCCTCCTGCGCACAACTCTATTCACAGCCCACGCCTCGCAACCATACAACATTGTTCGAACCACTATTCCTTCAAACATACCCATTTTTGCTTTCCGATATAATGTTCTCGACTTCCAAACATTCTTCAAGGCTCCCAGAATTTTCGCCCCCTCCCCCACCCTATGATCCACTTCCGCTTCCATGGTTCTATCCACAGCCAGATCCACTCCCAGATATCTAAAACACTTTACTTCCTCCAGCTTTTCTCCATTCAAACTTACCTCCCAATTGACTTGACCCTCAACCCTACTGTACCTAATAACCTTGCTCTTATTCACATTTACTCTTAACTTTCTTCTTTCACACACTTTACCAAACTCAGTCACCAGCTTCTGCAGTTTCTCACATGAATCAGCCACCAGCGCTGTATCATCAGCGAACAACAACTGACTCACTTCCCAAGCTCTCTCATCCACAACAGACTGCATACTTGCCCATCTTTCCAAAACCCTTGCATTCACCTACCTAACAACCCAATCCATAAACAAATTAAACAACCACCGAGATATCACACACCCCTGCCGCAAACCTACATTCACTGCGAACCAATCACTTTCCTCTCTTCCTACACGTACACATGCCTTACATCCTCGATAAAAACTTTTCACTGCTTCTAACAACATGCCTCCCACACCATATATTCTTAAAACCTTCCACAAAGCATCTCTATCAACTCTATCATATGCCTTCTCCAGATCCATAAATGCTACATACAAATCCATTTATTTTTCTAAGTACTTCTCACATACATTCTTCAAAGCAAACACCTAATCCACACATCTTCTACCACTTCTGAAACCACACTGCTCTTCCCCAATCTGATGCTCTGTACATGCCTTCACCCTCTCAGTCAATACCCTCCCATATAATTTACCAGGAATACTCAACAAACTTATACCTCTGTAATTTGAGCACTCACTCTTATCCCCTTTGCCTTTGCACAATGGCAGTATGCAAGCATTTCGCCAATCCTCAGGCACCTCACCATGAATCATACATACATTAAATAACCTTACGAACCAGTCAACAATACAGTCACCCCCTTTTTTAATAAATTCCACTGCAATACCATCCAAACCTGCTGCCTTGCCGGCTTTCATATACACATATATATTTATATATTATACTTTGTTGCTGTCTCCCAGGTTCGCGAGATAGTGCAACGAAACAGACGAAAGAATGGCCCAACGCACCCACATACTCATGTATATACATACACGTCCACACGAACATATACATACCTATACATCTCAACGTATACATACATATACACACACAGACATATACATATATGCACACGTACATAATTCATATTGTCTGCCCTTATTCATTCCTGTTGTCACCCAGCCACCAATGAAATAAGAAACCCCTACCCCCGCATATACGCGAGGTAGCGCTAGGAAAAGACTACCAAGACCACATTCGTTCAAACTCAGTCTCTAGCTGTCATATATAATGCACCGAAACCACAGCTCCCTTTCCACATCCAAGCCCCACATAACTTTTCATGGTTTAATCCAGACGCTTCACATCTCCTGGTTCAATCCACTTACAGCACGTCGACCCCGGTATACCACATCGTTCTAATTCACTCTATTCCTTGCGCGCCTTTAACCCTCCTGCATGTTCAGGCCCCCGACAACTCAAAATGTTGTTCACTACATCTTTCCACCTTCAATTTGGTCTCCCACTTCTCCTCGTTCCCTCCTCATGTGACACATATATCCTATTTGTCAATCCTCCATCACTCATTTTCTCAATGGAACCAAATCATATATATATATATATATATATATATATATATATATATATATATATATATATATATATATATATATATATATATATATATATATATATATATATATATATATATATATATATATATATATATATATATATATATATATATATATTTCTTTTTTTTTTTCATTCATTTCAAGCTAGAAGTTTCAGTTTTCTAAATTGTTTCTTACATTTTTCATATGTATATATATGTATGTGTGTGTGTGTGTGTGTGTGTGTATATGTGCGTATGTATGTGTATGTGTGTGTATATGTATATGTATATATATATATGTATATTATCCCTGGGGATAGGGGTGAAAGAATACTTCCCACGTATTCCTCGCGTGTCGTTGAAAGCGACTAGAGGGGACGGGAGCGGGGGGCCAGAAATCCTCCCCTCCTTGTATTAACTTTCTAAAATGGGAAACAGAAGAAGGAGTCACGCGGGGAGTGCTCATCCTCCTCGAAGGCTCAGAGTGGGGTTCCTAAATGTGTGTGGAGGTAACCATGATGTGAAAAAAGGAGAGATAGGTAGTATGTTTGAGGAAAGGAACCTGGATGTTTTGGCTCTGAGTGAAACGAAGCTCAAGGGTAAAGGGGAAGAGTGGTTTGGGAATGTCTGGGGAGTAAAGTCAGGGGTTAGTGAGAGGACAAGAGCAAGGGAAGGAGTAGCAATACTCCTGAAACAGGAGTTGTGGGAGTATGTGATAGAGTGTAAGAAAGTAAATTCTCGATTAATATGGGTAAAACTGAAAGTTGATGGAGAGAGATGGGTGATTATTGGTGCATATGCACCCGGGCATGAGAAGAAAGATCATGAGAGGCAAGTGTTTTGGGAGCAGCTGAATGAGTGTGTTAGTGGTTTTGATGCACGAGACCGGGTTATAGTGATGGGTGATTTGAATGCAAAGGTGAGTAATGTGGCAGTTGAGGGAATAATTGGTATACATGGGGTGTTCAGTGTTGTAAATGGAAATGGTGAGGAGCTTGTAGATTTATGTGCTGAAAAAGGACTGATGATTGGGAATACCTGGTTTAAAAAGCGAGATATACATAAGTATACTTATGTAAGTAGGAGAAATGGCCAGAGAGCGTTATTGGATTACGTGTTAATTGACAGGCGTGCGAAAGAGAGACTTTTGGATATTAATGTGCTGAGAGGTGCAACTGGAGGGATGTCTGATCATTATCTTGTGGAGGCTAAGGTGAAGATTTGTATGGGTTTTCAGAAAAGAAGAGTGAATGTTGGGGTGAAGAGGGTGGTGAGAGTAAGTGAGCTTGGGAAGGAGACCTGTGTGAGGAAGTACCAGGAGAGACTGAGTACAGAATGGAAAAAGGTGAGAACAATGGAAGTAAGGGGAATGGGGGAAGAATGGGATGTATTTAGGGAATCAGTGATGGATTGCGCAAAAGATGCTTGTGCCATGAGAAGAGTGGGAGGTGGGTTGATTAGAAAGGGTAGTGAGTGGTGGGATGAAGAAGTAAGAGTATTAGTGAAAGAGAAGAGAGAGGCATTTGGACGATTTTTGCAGGGAAAAAATGAAATTGAGTGGGAGATGTATAAAAGAAAGAAACAGGAGGTCAAGAGAAAGGTGCAAGAGGTGAAAAAAGGGCAAATGAGAGTTGGGGTGAGAGAGTATCATTAAATTTTAGGGAGAATAAAAAGATATTCTGGAAGGAGGTAAATAAAGTGAGTAAGACAAGGGAGCAAATGGGAACTTCAGTGAAGGGCGCAAATGGGGAGGTGATAACAAGAAGTGGTGATGTGAGAAGGAGATGGAGTGAGTATTTTGAAGGTTTGTTGAATGTGTTTGATGATAGAGTGGCAGATATAGGGTGTTTTGGTCGAGGTGGTGTGCAAAGTGAGAGGGTTAGGGAAAATGATTTGGTAAACAGAGAAGAGGTAGTGAAAGCTTTGCGGAAGATGAAAGCCGGCAAGGCAGCAGGTTTGGATGGTATTGCAGTGGAATTTATTAAAAAAGAGGGTGACTGTATTATTGACTGGTTGGGAAGGTTATTTAATGTATGTATGACTCATGGTGAGGTGCCTGAGGATTGGCGGAATGCGTGCATAGTGCCATTGTACAAAGGCAAAGGGGATAAGAGTGAGTGCTCAAATTACAGAGGTATAAGTTTGTTGAGTATTCCTGGTAGATTATATGGGAGGGTATTGATTGAGAGGGTGAAGGCATGTACAGAGCATCAGATTGGGGAAGAGCAGTGTGGTTTCAGAAGTGGTAGAGGATGTGTGGATCAGGTGTTTGCTTTGAAGAATGTATGTGAGAAATACTTAGAAAAGCAAATGGATTTGTATGTAGCATTTATGGATCTGGAGAAGGCATATGATAGAGTTCATAGAGATGCTCTGTGGAAGGTATTAAGAATATATGGTGTGGGAGGAAAGTTGTTAGAAGCAGTGAAAAGTTTTTATCGAGGATGTAAGGCATGTGTACGTGTAGGAAGAGAAGAAAGTGATTGGTTCTCAGTGAATGTAGGTTTGCGGCAGGGGTGTGTGATGTCTCCATGGTTGTTTAATTTGTTTATGGATGGGGTTGTTAGGGAGGTAAATGCAAGAGTTTTGGAAAGAGGGGCAAGTATGAAGTCTGTTGGGGATGAGAGAGCTTGGGAAGTGAGTCAGTTGTTGTTCGCTGATGATACAGCGCTGGTGGCTATTCATGTGAGAAACTGCAGAAGCTGGTGACTGAGTTTGGTAATGTGTGTGAAAGAAGAAAGTTAAGAGTAAATGTGAATAAGAGCAAGGTTATTAGGTACAGTAGGGTTGAGGGTCAAGTCAATTGGGAGGTGAGTTTGAATGGAGAAAAACTGGAGGAAGTGAAGTGTTTTAGATATCTGGGAGTGGATCTGGCAGCTAATGGAACCATGGAAGCGGAAGTGGATCATAGGGTGGGGGAGGGGGCGAAAATTCTGGGGGCCTTGAAGAATGTGTGGAAATCGAGAACATTATCTCGGAAAGCAAAAATGGGTATGTTTGAAGGAATAGTGGTTCCAACAATGTTGTATGGTTGCAAGGCGTGGGCTATGGATAGATTTGTGCGCAGGAGGATGGATGTGCTGGAAATGAGATGTTTAAGGACAATGTGTGGTGTGATGTGGTTTGATCGAGTGAGTAACGTAAGGGTAAGAGAGATGTGTGGAAATAAAAAGAGCGTGGTTGAGAGAGCAGAAGAGGGTGTTTTGAAGTGGTTTGGGCTCATGGAGAGAATGAGTGAGGAAAGATTGACCAAGAGGATATATGTGTCGGAGGTGGAGGGAACGAGGAGAATAGGGAGACCAAATTGGAGGTGGAAAGATGGAGTGAAAAAGATTTTGAGTGATCGGGGCCTGAACATGCAGGAGGGTGAAAGGAGGGCAAGGAATAGAGTGAATTGGAGCGATGTGGTATACCGGGGTTGACGTGCCGTCAGTGGATTGAATCAGGGCATGTGAAGCGTCTGGGGTAAACCATGGAAAGCTGTGTAGGTATGTATATTTGCGTGTGTGGACGTATGTATAGACATGTGTATGGGGGGGGGGCCATTTCTTTAGTCTGTTTCCTTGCGCTACCTCGCAAACGCGGGAGACAGCGACAAAATATAATAAAAAAAAAATGAGAAATAATATATATATATATATATATATATATATATATATATATGAGAGAATTGCCCAACCCACTCACATACACATGTATATACATACACGTTTGCACACAGAAATATACATACCTATACATCTAAACGTATACATATATATAAACACACAGACATATATATATATATACATATGTATATAATTCATACTGTCTGCCTTCATTCATTCCCATCGCCATCCTGCCACACATGGAATAACAACCCCCTCCCCTATCATGTGCACGAGGTAGCACCAGGAATACAACAAAGGCCCCATTCGTTCACACTCAGTCTCTAGCTGTCATGTCATAATACACCGACATCACAGCTCCCTTTCCACATCCAGGCCCCACAGAACTTTCCAAGGTTTACCAGAGACGCTTCACACGCCCTGGATCAATCCATTGACAGCATTTCGACCCCGGGATACCACTTCGCTCAATTTCACTATATTCCTTGGACGCCTTTCACCCTCCTGCATGTTCAGACCCCGATCAATCAAATCTTTTTCAGTCAATCTTTCCACCTCCAATTTGGTGTCCCACTTCTCCTCGTTCCCTACACCTCTTACGCATATATCCTCTTGGTCAATCTTTCCTCAATCAGTCTCTCCATGTGACCAAACCATTTCAAAACACCCTTTTCTGCTTTCGCAACCACACTCATTTTATTACTTCACATCCCTCTTACCCTATCATTACTTACTCGATCAAACCACCTCACACCATATATTGTCCTATAACATCTCCTTTCCAGCACATCCATCGTCCTCCACACAACTCTATCCATAGCCCACGCCTCGCAACCATACAACATTGTTCGAACCACTATTCCTTCAAAAAAACCCATTTTTGCTTTCCGAGATAATGTTCTCGACTTCCACACATTCTTCAACGCTCCCAGAATTTTCGCCCACTCCCCCATCCTATGATTCACTTCCGCTTCCATGATTCCATCCGCTGCCAAATCCACTCCCACATAACTAAAACACTTCACTTCCTCCAGTTCTTCTCCATTCAAACTTACCTCCCAATATACTTGACCCTCAACACTACTGTACCTAATAACCTTGCTCTTATTTACATTTACTCCCAACTTTCTTCTTTCACACACTTTACTAAACTCAGTCACCAGCTTCTGCAGTTTCTCACATGAATCAGCCACCAGCGCTGTATCATCAGCGAACAACAAATGACTCATTTCCCAAGCTCTCTCATCTACAACAGACTGCATACGTGCCCCTCTTTCCAAAGCCCTTGCATTCACCTCCCTAACAACCTAATCCATAAACAAATTAAACAACCATGGAGACATCACACACCCCTGTCGCAAACCTATTTTCACTGCGAACAAATCACTTTCCTCTCTTCCTACAGGTACACATGCCTTACATCCTCGATACAAACTTTTCACTGCTTCTAACAACTTGCCTCCCACACCATATATTCTTAATACCTTCCACAGAGCATCTCTATCAACTCTATCATATGCCTTCTCCAGATCCATAAATGCTACATACAAATCCATTTGCTTTTCTAAGTATTTCTCATATACATTCTTCAGAGCAAACACCTGATCCACACATCCTCTACCACATCTGAAACCACACTGCTCTTCCCCAATCTGATGCTTTGTACGTACCTTCATCCTCTCAATCAATACCCTCCCATAAAATTTCCCAGGGATACTCAACAAACTTATACCTCTGTAATTTGAGCACTCACTCTTATCCCCTTTGCCTTTGTACAATGGCACTATCCAAGCATTCCGCCAATCCTCAAGCACCTTACTATGATCCATACATACATTAAATAACCTTACCAACCAGTCAACAACACAGTCTCCACCTTTTTTAATAAATTCCACTGCAATGCAATCCAAACCCGCTGCCTTGCTAGCTTTCATCTTCCGCAAAGCTTTTACTACCTCTTCTCTGTTTAACAAATCATCCTCCCTAACACTCACTTTGCACATCACCTCGACCAAAACACCCTATATTTGCCACTCTATCATCACACACATTCAACAAACCTTCAAAATACTCATTCCATCTCATTCTCACATCACCACTACTTGTTATCACCTCCCCATTAGCCCCCTTCAGTGAAGTTCCCGTTTGTTCTCTTGTCTTATGCACTTTATTTGCCTCCTTCCAAAACATCTTTTTATGCTCCCTAACATTTGATGATACTTTCTCACCCCAACTCTCATTTGCCCTCTTTTTCACATCTTGAACCTTTCTCTTGACCTCCTATCTCTTTCCTTTATACATATCCCTCTCATTTGCATTATATCCCCGCAAAAATCGTCCAAATGCCTCTCTCTTTCACTAATAATCTTACTTCTTCATCCAAACACTCACTACCCTTTCTAATCTGCCCACCTTCCATATTTCTCATGCTACAAGCATCTTTTGCGTAAGCCATCACTGCTTTCCTAAATACATCCCATTTCTCCCCCACTCCCTTTACCTCCTTTGTTCTCACCTTTTCCCATTCTGTACTCAGTCTCTCCTTATACTTCCACGCACAAGCCTCTTTCCCAAGCTCACTTACTCTCACCAGTCTCTTAACCCCAAGATTCTCTCTGCTTTTCAAAAACCTCTACAAATCTTCACCTTCGCCTCCACAAGATAATCATCAGATATCCCTCGAGTTGCACTTCTCAGCACAATAACATCCAAAAGTCTATCTTTCGCGCGCCTATCAGTTTGCACGTAATCCAATAACGCTCTAAGGTCATCTCTCGTACTTACATACGTATGTTTATGCATATCTCTCTTTTCAAACCAGGTATTCCCAATCATCAGTCCCTTTTCACCACATAAATCTACAAGCTCTTCACTATATCCATTTACAACACTGATTACCTCATGTACACCAATTATTCCCTCAACTGCCACATTACTCATCTTTGCATTCAAATTACCCATCACTATAACCCGGTCTCGTGCATCAAAACTACTTACACACTCTCTCAGCTACTCCCAAATCACTTGCCACTAATAATTTTTCTTCTCATGCCCAAGTGCATATGCACCAGTAATAACCCATCTCTCTCCTTCAACTTTTAGAGTTACCCATATCAATCTAGAGTAAACTTTCTTACATTCTATTACATATCCCATCACACCTCTTTCAGAAGTAGTGCTACTCCTTCCCTTGCTCTTGACCTCTCACTAACCCCTGACTTTACTCCGAAGACAATCCCAAACCACTCTTCCCCTTTACCCTTGATCTTCGTTTCACTCAGAGCCAAAACATCCAGGCTCCTTTCCTCAAAAGTTGAAATACAAGGAGGGGAGGATCTCTCGCCCGAGCTCTCAACTCCTTTAGTCGCCTTCTACGACACGTGAGGAATGCGTGGTAAGCATTCTTTCTCTCCTATCTTCAGGGATAGGGTGGTGACTGTTTTATTGACTGGTTGGTAAGGTTATTTAATGTATGTATGACTTTTGGTTTGGTACCTGAGGATTGGAGGAATGCTTACATAGTGCCATTGTACAAAGGTAAAGGGAATAAAAGTGAGTGCTCAAATTACAGAGGTATATGTTTGTTGAGGATTCCTGGGAGATTATACGGGAGGTATTAAGTGAGATGTTGAAGGCATGTACAGAGCATCAGATTCAGGAAGAGCAGTGTGGTTTAAGATGTGGTAGGGGATGTGTGGATCAGGTATTTGCTTTGAAGAATGTATGTGAAAAATACTTAGAAATGCAAATAGATTTGTTTGTAGCATTTATGGATCCGGAGAAGGCATATGACAGAGTTGATAGAGATTCTGTGTGGAATGTATTAGCAATATATGGTATGGGGGGCAAGTTGTTAGAAGCAGTGAAAAGTTTTTATCAAGGATGTAAGGCTTGTGAACGTGTAAGAAGAGAGGAAAGTTATTGGTTCTCAGTGAATGTTGGTTTGCGGTATGTGTGTGTGTGATGTCTCCATGGTTGATTAATTTGTTTATGGATGGTGTTGTTTGGGAGGTGAATGCAAGGGTTTTGGAAAGAGTGGCAAGTATGCAGTCTGTTGTGGATGAGAGAGCTTGGGAAGTGAGTCAGTTGTTGTTCGCTGATGATACAGCGCTGGTGGCTGACTAGTGTGACAAACTGCAGAAGCTGGTGACTCAGTTTCTTAAAGTGCGCGAAAGAAGAAAGCTTAGAGTAAATGTGAATAAGAGCAAGGTTATTAGGTACAGTAGGGTTGAGGGACAAGTCAATTTGGAGGTAAGTTTGAACGGAGGAAAACTGGAGGAAGTGAAGTGTTTTAGACATCTGGGAGTTGATTTGGCAGCGGAAGGAACCATAGAAGTGGAAGTGAATTATAGGGTGGGAAGGGGGCGAAAGTTCTGTGAACGTTGAAAAATGTGTGGAAGTCGAGAACAATATCTCGGAGAGCAAAAAAGGGTATGTTTGAAGGAATAGTGGTACCAAAAATGTTATATGGTTGCTAGGCGTAGGCTACAGATAGAGTTGTGCAGATGAGGGTTGATGTGCTGGATATGAGATGTTTGAGGATAATTTGTGTTGTGAGGTGGATTGATCGAGTAAGTGATAATGGGGTATGAGAGATGTGTGGTAATAAAAAGAGTGTGGTTGAGAGAGCAGAAGACGGTGTTTTGATATGGTTTTGTCACATGAAGAGAATGAGTGAGGGGAGATTGACCAAGAGGATATATGTGTTAGTGGTGGAGGGAACGAGGGAAGATGGGAGACCAAATTGGAGGTGGAAAGATGGAATGAGGAAGATTTTTTGTGATCGGGGCCTCAATATGCAGGAGAGTGAATGGCGTGCAAGGAATAGAGTGAATTGGAACGATGTAGTATACCGGGGTCGATGTGCTGTCAATGGATTGAACCAGGGCGTGTGAAGCGTCTAGGGTAAACCTTGGAAAGTTCTGTTGGGCCTGGTTGTGGAAAGGGAGCTGTGGTTTCGGTGCATTATACATGACAGCTAGAGACTGAGTGTGAACGAATGTGGTCTTTGTTGTCTTTTCCTAAAGCTACCTCTTGCACATACAGGGGGAGGGGGCTGCTATCTCAAATATGGCGGGGTGGAGATGGGAATGAATAAAGGCAAACAGCATGAATTATGTATATGTATATATATGTATACGTCTGTGTGTGCATATATGTGTATACTTTGAGATGTATAGGTATGTATATTTGCGTGTGTGGACGTGTGTGTATATACATATGTATGTGGGTGTGTTAGGCCATTCTTTTGTCTGTTTCCTTGCGCTACCTCGCTAACGCGGGTGACAGCGACAATGCAAAATAATATATATATATATATATATATATATATATATATATATATATATATATATATATATATATATATATATATATATATATATATATATATATATATATATATTGGAAAGGATCACAATTTCGCGCGTGATCAAGATATTCCTATGAGTCCACGGGGAAAATGAAACAAAAAGTTCCCAAGTGCACTTTCGTGTAATAATCACATCATCAGGGGAGACACAAGAGAGAAATATAACAGTCAGTTGATATACATCGAAGAGACGAAGCTACGACGCCATTTGGTAAACATGTGAATCACATGTTTACCAAATATATATGTGAATATATATACACATGTACATAATTTATACTGTCTGCCTTTATTCATTCCCATCGCCACCCAGGCACACATGAAATAATAACCCCCTTTCCCCAAATGTACGCGAGGTTCACAGTCAGTGTCTGGCTGTCATGTAATAATGCACCGAAACTACAGCTCCCTTTCCACACCCAGGCTCCACAGAACTCTCCATAGTTTATCACAGACGCTTCACATGCCCTGGTTCAATCCATTGACAGCACGTCGACCCCGGTATACCACATCGCTCCAATTCACTCTATTCCTTGCAAGCCTTCCACCCTCTTGCATGTTCAGGCCCCGATCACTGAAAATCTTTTTCACTTCATCTTTCCCCCTTCAATTTGGTCTCCCACTTCTCCTTGTTCCCTCCACCTCTGACACATATATCTTCTTGGTCAATCTTTCCTCACTCATTCTCTCCATGTGACCAAACCATTTCAAACACTTTTTTCTCCTTTCTCACCCACAATCTTTTTATTATCAGACATGTCTCTTACTCTATTATTACTTACTCAATCAAACCATCTCACACCACATATTATCTTCAAACATCTCATTTCCGGCACATCCACCCTCCTCCGCAAGGCTCTATCCATAGCCCAAGACTCGCAACCATATAACATTATTGGAACCACTATTCCCTCAAACATACCTTTTTCTGCTTTCCGAGATAATGTTCTCGACTTCCACACATTCTTCAACGCTCCCAGAACTTTCTCCCTCTCCCCCACCATATTTACGTCCGCTTCCATGGTTCCATCTGCTGCCAAATCCACTCCCAGATATTTAAAACACTTCACTTTCTCCAGTTTTTTTCCATTCAAACTTACCTCCCAGTTGAGTTTTCCCTCAACCCTACTGTACCTAATAACCTTGCTTTTATTCACATTTACTTTCAGCTTTCTTCTTTCGCACACTTTACAAACTCAGTCACCAGCTTCATCAGTTTGTCACACGAATCAGCCACCAGCGCTGTATCATCAGCGAACAACAACTGACTCACTTCCCGTGCTTTCTCCTCCCACACCCCTGCCGCAAACCTACATTCACTAAGAACTAATCACTTTCCTCTCTTCCTACACGTACACAGGCCTTACATCCTCGATAAAAACTTTTCAATGCTTCTAACAACTTACCTCCCACACCATATATTCTTAATACCTTCTACAGAGCATTTCTATCAACTCTATCATATGCCTTCTCCAGATCCATAAATGCTACATACAAATCCATTTGCTTTTCTAAGTATTTTTCACATACATTCTTCAAATCAAACACTTGATCCACACATCCTCTACCACTTCTGAACCACACTGCTCTTCCCCAATCTGATGCACTGTACATGCCTTCACCCTCTCAATCAATACCCTCCCATATAATTTCCCAGGAATACTCAACAAACTTATATCTCTGTAATTTGAGCACTCACTTTTATTCCCTTTCTTTTTGTACAATGGCACTGTGCAAGCATTCCGCCAAGTCTCAGTCACCTCAACATGAAACATACATTAAATGACCTTACCAACCAGTCAACAATACCGTCATCCCCTTTCTTATTAAATTCTACTGCAATTCCATCCAAACCCGCTGCCTTACCGGCTTTCATCTTCTACAAAGCTTTTACTACCTCTTCTCTGTTTACCAAATCATTTTCCCTAACCCTCTCACTTCGCACACCACATCAACCAACACACCCTATATCTGCCATTCTATCATCAAACATATTCAACAAACCTTCAAAATACTCACTCCATCTCCTCACATCACCATTACTTGTTATCACCTCACCATTAGCCCCCTTCACTGAAGTTCCAATTTGCTACCTTGTCTTACGCATTATATTTTCCTCCTTCCAAAACATCTTTTTATTCTCCCTGAATTTTGATGATACTCTTTCACCCCAACTATCGTTTGCCATCTTTTTCACCTCTTGCACATTTCTCTTGATCTCCTGCCTCTTTCTTTTATACATCTCTCAGTTATTTGCATCATTTCCCTGAAAAATCGTTCAAATGCCTCTCTCTTTTCTTTCACTAATAATCTTACTTCTTCATCCCACCACTCACTACCCTTTCTAATCTACACACCTCCCACACTTCTCATGCCACAAGCATCTTTTGCGCAAGCCATCACTGCTTCACTAAATACATCCCATTCCTCCTCCACTCCCCTTACGTCCTTAGTTCCGATCTTTTTCCATTCTGTACTCAGTCTCTCCTCGTACTTCCTCACACAAGTCTCCTTCCCAAGCTCACTTACTCTCACCACTCTTTTCACCCCAATATTGCCTCTTCTCTTCTGAAAACCTAACAAATCTTCACCTTCACCTCCATAAGATAATGATCAGACATCCTTCCAGTTGCACCTCTCAGCACATTAACATCCAAAAAGTCTCTCTTTTGCGTATCTATAGATTAACACGGAATCCAATAACGCTCTCTGGCCATCTCTCGTACTTACATATGTATACTTATGTATATCTCTCTTTTTAAACCATGTATTCCTAATCACCAGTCCTTTTTCAGCACAAAAATCTACAAGGTCTTCACCATTTCCATTTAAAACACTGAACACCACATGTACACCAATTTTTCTCTCAACTGCCACATTACTCACCCTTGCATTCAAATCGCCAATCACTATAACCCGGTCTCGTGCATCAAAACTACTAACACACTCATTCAGCTGCTCCCAAAACACTTGCCTCTCATGATCTTTCTTCTCATGCCCGGGTGCATATGCAACAATGATAACCCATCTTTCTCTATCAACTTTCAGTTTTACTCATATCAATCTAGAGTTTACTTTCCTACACTCTATCACATACTCCCACCAGTCCTGTTTCAGGAGGAGTGCTACTCCTTCCCTTGCTCTTGTCCTTTCACTAACCCCTGACTTTACTCCCAAGACATTCCCAAACCACTCTTCCCTTTTACCCTTGAGCTTCGTTTCACCTATAGCAAAAAATCCAGGTTCCTTTCCACAAACATACTATCTATCTCTCTTTTTTTCTCACCTTGTTTACATCTAAATACATTCAGACACCCTAATCTAAGCCTTCGAGGAGCATGAGCACTCTCCTCGTGAGTCCTTCTTCTGTTTCCCCTTTTACAAAGTTATAATACAAAGATGGGAGGTTTTCCGCACCCCGCTCACTTCCCCTTCAGTCGGCTTCTACGATATATATATATATATATATATATATATATATATATATATATATATATATATATATATATATATATATATATATATATATATATATATATATATGTCGTAGAAGACGACTGTTTATTTTACTTTGTCGCTGTCTCCCGCGTTAGCGAGGTAGCGAAAGGAAACAGACGAAAGAATGGCCCAACCCGCCCACATACACATGTATATACATACACGTCCACACACACAAATATACATACCTATACATCTCAATGTACACACATATATACACACACAGACATATACATATATACACATGTACACAATTCATACTGTCTGCCTTTATTTGTTCCCATCGCTACCTCGCCACACATGGAATAACAACCCGCTCCCCCCTCCTGTGTGCGAGGTAGCGCTAGGAAAAGACACCAAAGGCCCCATTCGTTCACACTCAGTCTCTAGCTGTCATGTAAAAATGCACCGAAACCACAGCTCCCTTTCCACATCCAGGCCCCACACAACTTTCCATGGTTTACCCCAGACGCTTCACATGCCCTGGGTCAATCCATTGACAGCACGTCGTCCACGGTATACCATATCGTTCCAATTCACTCTATTCCTTGCACGCCTTTCACCCTCCTGCATGTTCAGGCCCCGATCACACAAAATCTTTTTCACTCCATCTTTCCACCTCCAATTTGGTCTCCCTCTTCTCCTCGTTCCCTCCACCTCCGACACATATATCCTCTTGGTCAATCTCTCCTCACTCATTCTCTCCATGTGCCCAAACCATTTCAAAACACCCTCTTCTGCTCTCTCAACCACGCTCTTTTTATTTCCACACATCTCTCTTACCCTTACGTTACTTACTCGATCAAACCACCTCACACCACACATTGTCCTCAAACATCTCATTTCCAGCACATCCATCCTCCTGCGCACATCTCTATCCATAGCCCACGCCTCGCAACCATACAACATTGTTGGAACCACTATTCCCTCAAACATACCCATTTTTGCTTTCCGAGATAATGTTCTCGACTTCCACACATTTTTCAAGGCTCCCAAAATTTTCGCCCCCTCCCCCACCCTATGATCCACTTCCGCTTCCATGGTTCCATCCGCTGACAGATCCACTCCCAGATATCTAAAACACTTCACTTCCTCCAGTTTTTCTCCATTCAAACTCACCTCCCAATTGACTTGACCCTCACCCCTACTGTACCTAATAACCTTGCTCTTATTCACATTTACTCTCAACTTTCTTCTTCCACACACTTTACCAAACTCAGTCACCAGCTTCTGCAGTTTCTCACATGAATCAGCCACCAGCGCTGTATCATCAGCGAACAACAACTGACTCACTTCCCAAGCTCTCTCATCCCCAACAGACTTCATACTTGCCCCTCTTTCCAGGACTCTTGCATTTACCTCCCTTACAACCCGATCCATAAACAAATTAAACAACCATGCCGCAAACCTACATTCACTGAGAACCAATCACTTTCCTCTCTTCCTACACGTACACATGCCTTACATCCTCGATAAAAACTTTTCACTGCTTCTAACAACTTGCCTCCCACACCATATATTCTTAATACCTTCCACAGAGCATCTCTATCAACTCTATCATATGCCTTCTCCAGATCCATAAATGCTACATACAAATCCATTTGCTTTTCTAAGTATTTCTCACATACATTCTTCAAAGCAAACACCTGATCCACACATCCTCTACCACTTCTGAAACCGCACTGCTCTTCCCCAATCTGATGCTCTGTACATGCCTTCACCCTCTCAATCAATACCCTCCCTTATAATTTACCAGGAATACTCAACAAACTTATACCTCTGTAATTTGAGCACTCACTCTTATATATATATATATATACATATATACATATATATATATATATATATATATATATATATATATATATATATATATATATATATATATATATATATATATATATATATATATATATATATATATATATATATATATATATATATATATATATATATATATATATATAAATATATATATATATATATTATCCCTGGGGATAGGGGAGAAAGAATACTTCCCACGTATTCCCTGCGTGTCGTAGAAGGCGACTAAAAGGGGAGGGAGTGGGTGGCTGGAAATCCTCCCCTCTCGTTTTTTTTTAATTTTCCAAAAGAGGGAACAGAGAAGGGGGCCAGGTGAGGATTTTCCCACTAAGGCCCAGTCCTCTGTTCTTAACGCTACCTCGCAAATGCGGGAAATGGCGAATAGTATGAAAAAAAAAAAAAAAAAAATATATATATATATATATATATATATATATATATATATATATATATATATATATATATATATATATATATATATATATATATATATATATATATATATATATATGTATATATATATATATATATATATATATATATATATATATATATATATATATATATATATATATATATATATATATATATATATATATATATATATATATATAATCAATTTATTTTGCTTCGTCGCTGTCTCCCGCGTTAGCGAGGTAGCGGAAGGAAACAGACGAAAGAAATGACCCAACCCACCCACATACACATGTATATACATACACGTCCGCACACGCAAATATACATACCTATACATCTCAATGTATACATATGTATACACACACATGACATATATATACACATATATACACATGTACATAATTCATACTGCCTGCCTTTATTCATCCCGAACGCCACCTCGCCACACATGGAATAAGAACCCCCTCACCCCTCATGTGTGCGAGGAAGCGCTAGGAAAAGACAACAAAGGCCGCCATTCGTTCACACTCACTCTCTAGCTGTCATGTAATAATGCATCAAAACCACAGCTCCCTTTCCACATCCAAGCCCCACACAACTTTCCATGGTTTACCCAAGACGGTTCATATGCCCAGGTTCAATCCATTGACAGCACGTCGACCCGGTATACCACCGCGTTCCAATTCACTCTACTCCTTGCACGCCTTTCACTCTCCTGCATGTTCAGGCCCCGATCACTCAAAATCTTTTTCACTCAATCTTTAAACATCCAATTTGGTCTGCCACTTCTCCTCGTTCCCTCCACCCCTGACACATATATCCTCTTGGCCATTCTTTCCTCACTCATTCTCTCCATGTGACCAACCATTTCAAAACACACTCTTCTACTCTCTCAACAATACTCTTTTTATTTCCACACATCTCTCTTACCCTTACATTACGTACTCGATCAAACCACCTCACACCACATATTGTCCTCAAACATCTTATTTCTAGCACATCCATCCTCTTGCGCACAACTATATCCATAGGCCACGACTCAAAACAATACAACATTGTTGGAACCACTATTCCTTCAAACATACCCAATTTTGCTTTCGGAGATAATGTTCTCGACTTCCACACAATCTTCAACGCTCCCATAATTTTCGCCCACTCCCCCACCCTATGATTCACTTCCGCTCCCATGGTTCTATCCGCTGCCAGATCCACTCCCAGATATATGAAACACTTTACTTCCTCCAGTTTTTCTCCATTCAAGCTTACCTCGCAATTGACTTGACTTTCAACCATACTGTACCTAATAACCTTGCTCTTATTCACATTTACTCTTAACTTTCTTCTTTCACACACTTTACCAAACTGAGTCATTCCCTTCTGCAGTTTTTCACATGAATCAGCCACCAGCGCTGTATCATCAGCGAACAACAACTGACTCACTTCCCAAGATCTCTCATCCACAACACACTGCATACTTGCCCCTCTTTCCAAAACTCTTGCATTCACCTCCCTAACAACGCCATTCATAAACAAATTAAACAACCATGGAGACATCACACACCCTTACCGCAAACCTACATTCACTGAGAACTAATCACTCTCCTCTCTTCCTACACGTACACATGCCAAACATCCTCGATAAAAACTTTTCATTGCTTCTAACAACTTGCCTCCTACACCATTTATTCTTAATGCCTTCCACAGAGCATCTCTATCAACTCTATCATATGCCTTCTCCAGATCCATAAATGGTACATACAAATCCATTTGATTTTCTAAATATTTCTCATCTACATTCTTCAAAGGAAACACCTGATCCACACATCCTCTACCACTTCTGAAACCATACTGCTCTTCCCCAGTCTGATGCTCTGTACATGCCTTGACTTTCCCAATCAATTCCCTCCCATATGATTTCCCAGGACTACTCAACACACATACCTCTTTAATTTGAACAATCACTCTTATCCTCTTTGCCTTTCTACAATGGCACTATGCAAGCATTCCACCAATCCTCAGGCTAACCATGAATCATATATACATTAGATAACCTAGCCAACAAGTCAACAATACAGTCACCCCCTTTTTTTAATAAATTGCACTGCAATGCCATCCAAACCTGCTGCCTTGCCGGCTTTCATCTTTCGCAAAGCGTTTACTACCTCTTCTCTGTTTACCAAATCATTTTCCCTAACCCTGTCACTTTGCACAACACCTCGATCAAAACACCCTATGTCTGCCACTCTATCATCAAACATATTCAACAAACATTCCAAATACTAACTCCATCTCCTTCTCACATCACCTCTACTTGCTATCACATCCCCATTAGTCCCCTTCACTGAAGTTCCCATTTGCTCACTTGTCTTACGCACTTTATTTACCTCCTTCCAAAACATCGTTTTATTCTCCCTAAAATTTAATGATACTCTCTCACCCCAACTCTCATTTACCCTCTTTTTCACCTCTTGCACCTTTTTCTTGACCTCCTGCCACTTTCTTTTATACGTCTCCCACTCATTTGCATTTTTTCCCTGGAAAATCGTCCAAATGCCTCTCTCTTCTCTTTCACTAATAATCTTACTTCTTTATCCCACCACTCACTACCCTTTCTAATCAACCCACCTCCCACGCTTCTCATGACACAAGCATGTTCTGCGCAAGCCATCAATGCTTCCCTAAATACACAACATTCATCCCCCACTCCCCTTACCTCCTTTGTTCTCACCTTTTTCCATTCTGTATTCAGTCTCTCCTTGTACTTCCTCACAAAAGTCTCCTTCCCAAGCTCACTTACTCTCACCACTCTCTTCACCCCAACACTTTCTCTTCTTTTCTGAAAACCCCTACAAATCCTCACCTTGCCTCCACAAGATAATGATCAACCATCCCTCTAGTTGCACCTCTCAGCACATTAACATCCAAAAGTCTCTCTTTCACGCGCCTATCAATTAACACGTAATCCAATAACGCTCTCTGGCCATCTCTCCTAATTACATACATATATCTATGTATATATCACTTTTCAAACCAGGTATTCCCAATCACCAGTCCTTTTTCAGCACATAGATCTACAAGCTCTTCGCCATTTCCATTTACAACACTGAACACCCCATGTATACCAATTATTCCCTCAACTGCCACATTACTAACGTTTGCATTAAAATCATCCATCACTATAACCCGGTCTTGTGCATCAAAACCACTAACACACTCATTCAGCTGTTGTCAAAACACTTGCCTCTCATGATCTTTCTTTTCATGCCCAGGTGCATATGCACCAAAAATCACCCATCTCTCTCCGTCAACTTTCAGTTTTACCCATATCAATCTAGAATTTACTTTTTAATACTCTATCATATACTCCCACAACTCCTGCTTCAGGAGGAATGCTACTCCTTCCACAGCTCCCTTTCCACATCAAAGCCTCACAGAACTTTCCATGCTTTACCCCAGACGCTTCACATGCCCTGGTTCAATCCATTGACAGCACGTCGACCCCGGTATACCATATCGTTCCAATTCACTCTATTCCTTGCACGCCTTTCACCCTCCTGCATGTTTAGGCCCCGTTCGTTCAAAATCTTTCTCACCCCATCTTTCCACTTCCAATTTAGTGTCCCACTTCTCCTCGTTCCCTCCACCTCTTACACATATATCCTCTTGGTCAATCTTTCCTCACTCATTCTCTCCATGTGACCAAACCATTTCAAAACACCCTCTTCTGATCTCTCAACCACACTCTTTTTATTTCCACACATCTCTCTTACCCTTACATTACTTACTCGATCAAACCACCTCACACCACATATTGTCCTCAAACATCTCATTTCCAGCACATCCACCCTCCTGTGCACAACTCTATCCATAGCCCACGCTTCGCAACCATGCAACATTGTTGGAACCATTATTCCTTCAAATATAGCCATTTTTGCTTTGGAGATAATGTTCTCTACTTCCACACATTCTTCAAGGCTCCCAGGATTTTCGCCCCTTCCCCCACCCTATGATTTACTTCCGCTTCCATGGTTCCATCCGCTGCCAGATCCTCTCCCAGATATCTAAAACACTTTACTTCCTCCAGTTTTTCTCCATTCAGACTTACCTCCCAATTGACTTAACCCTCAACCCTACTGTACCTAATAACCTTGCTCTTATTCACATTTACTCTTAACTTTCTTATTTCACACACTTTACCAAACTCAGTCACCAGCTTCTGCAGTTTCTCATATGAATCAGCCACCAGCTCTGTATCATCAGCGAACAACAACTGACTCACTTCCCAAGCTCTCTCATCCCCAACAGATTGTATACTTGCCCCTGTTTCCAAAACTCTTGCATTCACCTACCTAACAACCCCATCCATAAAGAAATTAAACAACCATAGAGACATCACACACCCCTGCCGCAAACGTACATTTACTGAGAACCAATCACTTTCCTCTCTTCCTACACGTACACATGCCCTACATCCTCGATAAAAACTTTTCACTGCTTCTAACAATTTGCCTCCCACACCATATATTCTTAGTACCTTCCACAGGGAATCTCTATCAACTCTATCATATACCTTCTCCAGATCCATAAATCCTACATACAAATCCATTTGCTTTTCTAAGTATTTCTCATATACATTCTTCAAAGGAAACACCTGATACACACATCCTCTACCACTTTTGAAACCCCACTGCTCTTCCCCAATCTGATGCTCTGTACATGCCTTCACCCTCTCAATCAATACCCTCCCATATAATTTACGAGGAATACTCAACAAACTTATACCTCTGTAATTTGAGTACTCACTCTTATCCCCTTTGCCTTTGTACATTGGCACTATGCAAACATTCCAACAATCCTCAGGCACCTCACCATGAATCATATATACATTAAATAACCTTACCAACCAGTCAACAATACAGTCACCCCCTTTTTTGATAAATTCCACTGCAATACCATCCAAAGGTGCTGCCTTGCCGGCTTTCATCTTCCGCAAAGCTTTTACTACCTCTTCTCTGTTTAGCAAATCATTTTCCCTAACCCTCTCACTTTGCACACCACCTCCACCAAAACACCCTATATCTGCCACTCTATCATCAAACACATTCAACAAACCTTCAAAATACTCACTCCATCTCCTTCTCACATCACCACTACTTGTTATCATCTCCGCATTAGCCCACTTCACTGAAATTTCCGTTTGCTCCCTTGTCTTACGCACTTTATTTACCTCCTTCCAGAACATCTTTTTATTCTCCCTAAAATTTAATGATACCCTCTCACCCCAACTTTCATTTGCCCTCTTTTTCATCTCTTGCACATTTCTCTTGACCTTCTGTCTCTTTCTTTTTATACATTTCCTAGTCATTTGCATTATTTACCTGCAAAAATCGTCCAAATGCCTCTCTCTTCTCTTTCACTAATAATCTTTCTTCTTCATCTACCCACTCACTACCCTTTCTAATCAACCCACGTCCCACGCTTCTCATGCCACAAGCATCTTTTGCGCAAGCCATCACTACTTCCTTAAATACAATCCATTCCTCCCCCACTCCCCTTACCTCCTTTGTTCTCACCTTTTTCCGTCTGTACTCAGGCTCTCCTGGTACTTCCTCACACAAGTCTCTTGCCCAAACTCACTTACTCTCACCACCCTCATCACCCCAACATTCTCTCTTCTTTTCTGAAAACCCAAACAAAACTTCACCTTCGCCTCCACAAGATAATGAT
>NC_092236.1:25902405-25974905 GCF_036320965.1 Panulirus ornatus
TGTCGTAGAAGGCGACTAAAAGGGGAGGGAGCGGGGGGGCTGGAAATCCTCCCCTCTCGTTTTTTTTAATTTTCCAAAAGAAGGAACAGAGAATTGGGCCAGGTGAGGGTATTCCCTCAAAGGCCCAGTCCTCTGTTCTTAACGCTACCTCGCTAATGCGGGAAATGGCGAATAGTTTGAAAGAAAAAAAAAAAAAAAAAATATATATATATATATATATATATATATATATATATATATATATATATATATATATATATATATAATCCTTGTATTATAAGCTACACCACAGTCGAACAATACACAGTACAAAATGTTGAGCCAACATATTCACATACGGTCACTCCAGAGTGAGCTTTTGCACATGGTTGGCAACGACACCCAGGAAAGTAGTTTTATAAAATGAGGTTTTGTCTCTTGTGGGCAAGTAAGCGAGTGTGTACTATTTTCTCACCTTTATATCGTCAAAAGTTTCTGCAAAAGCTGGTGAATGATAGATTATATTATTCATAGCCTGGGAATTCATCCCATCACTGAGGCAGTATTCCATTTCAGCAAACTCGTAATAACTTCGTAGATTTGTTACGTATTATTGTTAAATGTAAATCTTACTGTCATGTTTAAAATAGGGGGATATGAGTGCTACTACTTGACACAGGAATTACTCTTTGACACCAGAGCATTAGTGTTCAAAGAAGTTATTTTTAGATTTAATTAGATACTGTTACACATGGGAGTTATTGTTAGATATACAAATATACGAGGGAATTGAGAGGAATTCAATCAGCAATAGACCTCTGGCTCCTTTCGGGGCTGTTTGTGATAATGGAAGTTATCAGAAACTCATTGATCAGTGTTGGAAAAATATAAGGCATAAAAATGATTCATAGAATGACCTGCAACTTGTCAATACGAGTTAAGGAGGGCCAATTAATGTACTTCAAACGAAACATTTATCAAGTTTATTCTTATACGCACCTATAGCTTTACTTACAATCACTTTAACTGATAAATCATTCCATATGTTAACAATCCTGATGGAGCAAAATTATTTCACCTCATTCGAGATAAAATGTTTGCCCTCGAGTTTGTACCCATTATTGCGAGTGAAATCAAACGTAACGAGCATGAAGAAATTTGATAAAGACTATCTATGTCTTTGTTAATTCTGAATACTCGTGGTAGATCACTTCTTAGCTATCTCTTTTCTATGCTAAATAGATTCAGGTTGTTTAATCTGCTCTCGTAAGATTTATTTCATAGTCAGGGAATCATCGTGGAAGCTCAACGCTGCACACTCTCCATTCTGTCTATATCTTTTATTTAAGTAGGGTGATGAGAACTGAACGCAATTTTCAAGATGGTGACAAACCAAGGAATAATAAAGAGTATGGATGATATTCTTAGATTTAATTTTGAAGACCCCCTTACCTATGAATCCAAGAATACTGCTCGCTCTTTCCACTGCTTCTGTGCACTCGTCTTTGTTTTAGTTCATCGAATATCATTACGCCACGTTTTTTTTCCGCTTATTCACCTTTTCCATTCCAACAGAATTCACACTGCAGCTTGCCTGTTCGCTTTTACTACCGATAAAACTTTTGCACTTATCGATATCAGAATCAATTTGCTATTTATGAGTCCAGTCCACCGGTTTGTCTATGTCAATTTGATGCTGTAGACATTCAAGTTCCTTTGTAAATTTATTTCCTAGTTTTGTATCATCAGCAATGCAGCTCATTATCAATTTTCTTCATATATAAGAAAGAGAACCGATCCCAAGAGTGATCCTTGTGACACTCCACTTGTTACATCTTACCAGTCTGAGGTTTTACTATTAATCACAACTTTATATTTACGACTAGGTAATCAATTTCCAATACACTGAAGTACAACCCCGTCAGTGACAAGTGACTTAATATTTGCTAGTAACCTTTGACGCGGAACTTCATCGAATGCTTTGGAAAATCTAGACAGATGACATCAACTGTTTTGCTTTCGTCACACATGATTATATCATAAAAGATACCAAGCAGATTTGTTAGACATGAACTATATCGTAGTAAACCATTCTGAGAATCGTTTACTTAGGTGGTGGCCGTCTAAATGGTTTACAATCTTAACCAAATGATGGTTTTCATCAGTTTTTCAATTACAGACGTTAAGTTTTTTAAACGATAATTGGAGAGCAGTGACTTATAACTTTCTTCATCATCGGTATTACACTAGAAAACTTCTATTCATCAGGAACTTTTCCCGAAGCAAGTGACTTATTGAAAAGGGCAGTCAAGTGCTTAACTATCTCCTACTGTAATTTGTTTCATGACGTGTATCACAAATTTCCATGAAGATGAAGTCGCCAGTCTAAACGGCTATAATTTTTTTTACAACAGTATTTAAATGACCTTTGAGAAAGAGCAAGACACCACCGCCTACTTTGTTTTTCCTATCATTATCAAACGGGGTGTAGTCTGAAATTTAGTATTCAGACAGGAAATCCGTACTGATGAAATTTAACTGAAGTTCAGAAATGGCATTTACATCATAGTCTCTAGCTTTTGAAATTCTATTGCGTATACTTCGAGGGTCAGTAGAGAACAATCTGTAGGGAAACTGAGACTTATGTCGAAGGTACTTACGGAGGGGGATGAATCTGCTCCACACGGGCCACGAGTCAATTGTTAGATTGTGGAGATAATGTTTGACATGATAGTTATTTACAGTCCTGTGCTGCCGTTAGACGTACCTTTTCCCGATTGACATAAGACTCACAGTTAGACAGACGTGATTCTTAGGCATAGGAGCTATTGTTAGATAGAAGGATTATTGATCGATATAAGAACTATTGTTAAACATTGGAGCTTTTATTAAACAGAGTAAGTACTGTTAGATATCAGACATTGTTAGATAAAGGAGCTACTGTTGGACAGGAAATATTGTGTGACATGAGGAATATTGTTGAACATGGGTGCTTTCGACCACACAGGGGACATGTTATTGCCGTGTAGTACATGTGAGGGAATGTATTTTTTCTTCTTCAGTTTGTGATTAAATTTTCCTTTAAAGTTTTTGATGCTCGCCTTAAGTAGTTTGTTAACCTTAGTATGCAGAATGGTGGCTTGTGTTTCTATCGTACTCGACTTGGCGTTCTTGTATATGACTCACCTTATAGCGTGTGTTGCTATTTTTTTTTCTTTCGTTTCCTTTTCGTGACCGTGAGGCCAATATGTAATGATCGGATAAACAATGAGAGGCGAAGGCGGTTAGAAACATATATTCTGGAAGGCTTCTTTTTAATGGTCTTGTGAACAATATTTTCGATCCTTATCAAACTGGATCTCTTTATCTATTTATTTTTCTTATTCTTTTTTTGATTCATCATTTTCTCTTTAAACGCATGATTCGCCATTAAAATAGTTGTTAAAAGAAAGAATCACACAGTAGAATATGCAAGTAGGCGTGGGTCCAAAAGGAGATTTATTCAGCTAATTGACATGAGAGTTCATAAAAAAAATTTTCCTTTGTCATTCTAACTCGATATGTTATGTAGATTTATGAAAGGAAAGAACTAGACTTAGAAACAAAAGATATCTCTACAAGCAACGATCTTTTTTCATTCAAAGCATCTAATGAAATCAACTCTAAACCATTTTGCGAGATTCGTAATTCATTGCTTTAGAAATGCATACAATCACGGAACATATGATGATGAAAATGGTGATGATAATCATGAAAATAATTGATTATTTATATGACGCTAGACATTTCTGCTTTATTGAGACGACGACATCATAATGAAGATTGTGTTTAATAAAGTTGACAATAATAATAATGATAATAATACTAATAATAGTAATGATAATATTAATAATAATAATAATAATGATAATAATAATAATAATAATAATAATAATAATAATAATGATAATAATAACAAAAATAATAATAATAATAATAATAATAATAATAATAATAATAATAATAATAATAATAATAATAATAATGATAATAATAATAATGATAATAATAATAATAATAATAATAATGATAATGATAATAATGATAATAATAAAAATAATAATAATAATCATAATAATAATAATAACAATAATAATGATAATAATGATAATGATAATACTGAAAATAGAAATCTATCCCTGCGGTATAGGAGAAAGAATTCTACCTCCGTATTCCTCGTAGAAGTTAACTAAGGAGAACGGGAATAGGAGATCGAAAACCAACCCTTTCTTGTATTTCAATTTCTAAAAGAGGAAAGAGAGGAAGGAGTCAGGCAGGTAGTGCTCATCTTCCTTAAAGACTCAGATCTGGGTGATTGAATGTGTGTGAATTAAACCAAGATGAGAAGAGAGGAGAGATAGGTAGTATGTTTGAGGAGAGAACCCTGGATGATCTGGCTCTGAGTGAAAAGAAGTTCAAGGGTAAAGGTCGAGAATGGTTTGGAAATATCTTGGGAGTAAAGTCAAGGCAGGAGTAGCACTAATCCTGAAGCAGTTCTGGGAGTGAGTGATAGAGTGTAAGAAAATATATTCTAGGTTGATGTGGGTAAAACTAAAAGAGCATAACGAGAGATGGGTGATTGATTGTTGGCGCTTATGCACCTGGTCATGAGAAGAAAGATCACGAGAGTCAAGTGTTTTGGAAGCAGCTGAGTGAATGTGTCAGCAGTTTTGGTGCAGGGGATTGGTATTAGTGATGGATGATTTGAATGCAACGGTAAGTAATGTGGTAGTTGAGGGTTTGATTAGTGTGCATGGGGTATTCACTGTTATAAATGAAAATGGTGAAGAGCTTGTGAAGTTGTGTGCTGAAGAAAGAATGGTGATTGGGAATACTTGGTCTGAAAAGAGAAATATACACATATATGTCGATGGACAAACAAATGTATATACACCAAGAGAGGGATTGGAACTCTGGGTAGGGAGTCTGGCTGCCTTGGCCACGGAGGTTAAAAGGACACACACACTAGAATTCTAATATTTTTACGTTTGTCCCAACCTCAATTCGGTTGAGATAGCATGGACCTTAATCTCACGCGGCTCCGATGGTGTAACAAATATGTAGATGGACAGACAAATGTATGTACACCAACAAAGGAATTCGAACCCTACCTGTCCATCAACATGTCTCTCACATCACTGGGGATGCGTGAGGTAGAATTCTATGCTTCCCCCACCGAAATGAGGTCGGGACACAGGTAAAAACACTAGAAGTCTAGTGTGAATGTGTCTTTTAACCTTCGTGTAACCTAGACAATCAGACACTCTACTGAGGGTTCGAATCCTTCTGTTGGTGTATATACAAATATACACAGGTGTACATATGTGATTACAAGAAATGGTCAATTGGCATTATCAGATTACATGTTAATTGATAGGCTGATAGGATGTCTGTTCACATTCTTGTGGAGGCGAGAGTAAAGATCTTAGAGGTTTCCGAGGAAGAGGAGACAATGTCTGGGAAAATAGAATGGTGAAAGAAAGTGAGCTTGGAAATGAGAGTTTTGTGAAGAAATACTAGGAGAGATTAAGTGCATAATGGCAAAAGGTGATAGCAAATAAAGTGAGGGGGAGTGGGTGAGGAGTGGGAGGTAGTTAGGGAAGCAGTGATAGCATGCTCAAGAGATGCATGTGGTATGCTGAAGGTGGGAGGTGGGCGTATTAGAAATCGCTGTGGTAGGAGGAAGAAATTTAGTTGCTAGTGAAAGAGAAAAGAGATGCGCTTGGGTGGTACTTACAGGAGGTCAAAAGGAAGGTGCAGGGGTTGAAAAAAAGGACAAATGAAAGTTGAGGTGAGAGATTATCATTAAACTTAAGGAAGAATGAGATGTTTTGGAAGGAGATAGATAATGTGCGAAAGACAAATGGGAACATCGGTGAAAGGGGCAAAAGGGAAAGTGATAGCGGATAATGTTGGAATGAGTATTTTGAAGGCTTGTTAATGTGTATGATTACAGAATGGCAGATGTAGGGTGTTTTGGTCTGGATGGTATGCGAAGTGAGAATCACAGAGAGTGGTTAGGTAAAGAAAGAAGAGGTAGTGAAAGCCTTGTGGAAGGTGAAGTGCGGCAAATCGGCGGAAATGGATGGTATTGCAGTTGAATTTGATAAGAAAGAGGATGACTGTGCTGTTGATTGGTTGGTAAGGATATTCAGCATATGCATGAATTATGGAAAGGTGCCTGAAGATTGGAGGATTGCTGGAATAGTGCCATTATATAAAGGGAAAGGGGATGAGATTTTAAATACAGAGTTATATGCTTGTTGAGTATACCTGATAAACTGTATGGGAGGGTATCTGATCATCAAATTGGTGGGGAGCAGTGTGGTTTCAGAAGTGGTAGAGGATGTGTAGATAAGGTATTTGCTTCGAAGAATGTGTGTGGGAATTAATTACTTAGAAAAAAAGATGGAATTGTATGTGGCATATATGTATCTAGAGAAGGCATATGATAGGGTTGATATAGATGCTTTGTGGTACGTCTTGGGAGTATATGTTGTAGGAGGTAAGCTGTTAGAAACAGTGAGAAGTTATTATCAAGGATGTAAGGCATGTGTACGTGTAGATAGAGAGGATAGAGAAAAGTTCACAGTGAAGGTCGGTCTACGGTAAGGGTATGTGATGCCCCTATGGTTGTTTAATTTGCTTGTTGAGGGAGTGGTGAGGGGAGTAAATGCAAGAGTCTTGAAAAAGGTGCGAGCATGCGGTCTGTTGGGGATGAGAGGGCCTGGAAGGTGAGTCAGCTGTTCGCGGATGATACAGCACTGGTGGCTGTTTCGAGTGAGAAACTGCAGAAGTTGGTAACCGAGTTTGGCAGCTTGCAAGAGGAAAAAAATGAGACTAAATATTGATAAAAGCAAGGTTATTAGGTTCAGTAAGGTCGAGGAACAATTTAGTTGGGATATAAGTTTCAGTGGAGAAAAATTGGAGGAAGTGAAGTGTTTTAGATATCGAGGAGTGGACCAAGCAGCAAAGAGAACCATGGAAGAAGTGTGTCGTAGGGTAGGGGAGGGGGAGAAGGTTCTGGGAGCGATAAGGAATTTGGAAGGAGAGAACGTTATCTCGGAAAGCAAAATTGGGAATGTTTGAAGGAATAGTAGTTCCAACAATGTTATATGGTTGCGAGGAATAGACTATAGATAAGGTAGTGCGGAGGAGGGCGAATGTGTTAGAAATGAAATGTTTAAGGACAAATTTGTGGTGTGAGGTTGTTTGACCGAATAAATAATGAAAGGGTAAGAGAGAAATATGGAAATAAAAAAGTGTGGCTGAGGGAGCAGAAAAGGATGTGTTGAAATGGTTTAGAAATGTGGAGAGAGTGAGCAAGGAAAGGTTAACAAAGACGATATATGTGTGTGAAGTGGAAGGAACAAGGAGAACCGGGAGACGAAGCTGGAAATGGAAGGATAGAGTGAAAAGAATTTGAACGATTGATGCCTGAACATGCAGGAGGGTGAGAGGCATGTACGGAATAGAGTTAATTGGAACAATGTGGTATATTGGGATAAACATGCTGTCTTGGAATTGAACCAAGGCATGTGAAACGCCTAGGGTAAACCAAGGAAAGGTCTATAGAGCCTGGCTGTGGATAGAGAGATGTGGTTTCAGTGCATTACACATGATAGCAAGTGTATGGATGTGAGCGGGTGTGACCTTTTTTCGTCTGCTTCCTGTCGCTACATCGCTGACGCTGGGGCGGAGTCGAGAGTGGGGGATAAGAAGAGAATATGTTTCCTCGTTTTTTTTCCCTCCCTGCAGCAAGTTTGAATATGTACATGTGTATATATGTATATGCATGGTTATAAATATGTATATGTATGTATGTATGTATGCATGTATATATATAGAGATATATGTAAGTTTATGTGCGTGTATGTATATACATATGTGTATGTGAGCGGATATGTCTTTATTCGTCTGTTTTCTGGCGCCACATCACTGACGCGGGAAACGGCGATGAGGTATGAACAAAAGTAAAACTAGCAATAATGATAATAATAATGATAATGATAATAATAATAATGATAGTAGTAATAATGATAATAATGATAATATAATAATAATGATAATAATAATGATAATAATAATAATGATAATAATACATAACAATAATGATAACAATGACAATGATAATAATAGTAATAATAATGATAATAATGATAATAATAATAATAATAATAATAATAATAATAATAATAATAATAATAATAATAATAATAATAATAATAATGATGATAATAGTAATAATGATAATAATGATAATAATAATAGTAATGATAATGATAATAACAATAATAATAATAATAATAATAATAATAATAATAATAATAATAATAATGATAATAATGATAATGATGATAATGATATTAATGATAGGTATCGGGTAGTTGAATTACATGGAAGTAAAGGTTGAAAGTATACAGAGAAAATGTTCACATTAATGAGAGCGGAGCGTGGTTTATATAAGGGAGGTGGAAAGAGGCTCAAGTCTTTTAGCCGACTTATGAGTGGTAGTCCAATGATTAATGATAATGTTTAAAATGGTCCTCGAGACATGTCCTTGTAGCGATCTATAAAGCTCTGATTGGTCTGAGTGGTGCCCAGCTACAACTCAAGAACGAGGGATCTCTGATGGCATGAAGCAGCGACGGTGACGAGAATGGCACGGTAGCCTCTACCCGAACGTTAGGGTGAGGTCCAGATGCTGGCTGGAGGGAGAGAGGAAGACCAGCATGTTCAGCGCTCTTTGATAGGTGGTGTAAGAAGAACTTAGGATGATATTGCTTGTCCCTCACTGCGCACTTTTCAGGAGCTCTTGTTGTTTCGTGCATAAGAGAGAAGAACAGGAGAGGGAGGCTGAGGTGAGTCTGGGAAGACTGAAAGCTGTGTAGTTGTTCTTGAATTCATGTGCAGAGAGTCCAAGAGCCTTAAATATCCGAGGAATATAAAAGACGATAACCAGAGGATTTCACGGTTGTAGTGACGTGTATCCAACAGCTTAGTTTACTGTCCAAAGAGACAGTGAGATCCCTAGGGAACATTAGATTATAACTCACTCCTAATTATTGCTCTTATTTTCACTGAAATTCAAACTTGGTCGTTATCAAAAATGGATGTACACTTCCTGTAATCTGAGGTCAGAGCAAGAATACGGTATATTTTTTAGCAAATCAACATACAAAATGAACGATGCCAATGTCGAAATTATGAAGAATGGCTTGTTAGTACTACAAGTATGATTGTTAAACAATAACACATTTAACGCTTTCTATACCGATTTTCAGTATCGTGGTTTATGAAACATACCAACCGCTGACCCAGTCCATCCTAGGGTCAACATATTTTCATGGAAAATTATGATAGGGAGAAATTTTGTAAGCAAAAGTTTCAATCATTTCACTTTCCATACTCAGTGGAGGGTGAAGGGATTCGCAAAGGTTCCAGACGCATTTGTTATGAAATTAAAACTATAGCCTGCTATGTTATGTAATTCCTTAACGTCAAGCGCTTTTGCTTCACATATCACCATAAAATTATAAATCGCTGCCGAGCGACGTATCTTGTTCCTTGACGTAAATATATCAGTGTTCGTCTGTAGAGCAGGTGGCATCGTGTTATTATTCATGATTCTCTCTCTCTCTCTCTCTCTCTCTCTCTCTCTCTCTCTCTCTCTCTCTCTCTCTCTCTCTCTCTCTCTCTCTCTCTCATTCGAAAAGCCACCATTTCTATGGCTGCCAAGTGTCATATCTTGGCCTTGGTAGCTGTATTTTCTTACTTCAATTGCACTTTTAGTCCACAAACGTGCAGTCTGTCCTTCACGTAGCTATCATTTGACAATACGCAGCTCGACTCGTTCTTCGTAGCTCTTATTTTCCCGAGGTGAGTACTACGCGCTAACTCTGCTTTTTGGCAACAATTCGGTGTATGTACTTGTAAGTACACACACACACACACACACACACACACACACACAAACATAGGGCCTCCGTGGTATCGTGATTACCGTTAATGACCATGAGTCAGCATGGGCCAACCAGGATATCAGACGCCCATGGGTTCGAATCCTGGGCGTAGCAGTCGGCCTACACTCAACTTTGTTCATCCTCCTTTAGGGCTGGTCGATAAATGGATATCTTACATTAACTGGTGTGTGTGTGTGTGAGTGTGTGTGTGTGTGTGTGTGTGTGTGTGTGTGTGTGTGTGTGTGTGTGTGTGTGTGTGTGTGTGTGTGTGTGTATGTGTGTGTGTGTGTGTGTGTGAGTGAGTGTTCAAACATACATACGAGTAAAGACACTTTGTGTCTTCTTATATAAATATGCATAAAAACACAGGGAAATGAAACACGATAAGTTTCCAAGTGAACTTTCGTTTAGTGATCACATAGTTAGGGGAGATAAAAGAATTAGACAGAAGATGTAGAACAGTCACATGATATACAAGGATGAGATGTAGGTAAGACGCCACTGGTAAATATGCGTAACCGGATGGTGGTGTTCGGGTTGGTGATGCTCGGGTTTGTCGTCATGCCTTTCATGAAATTTTTATTATGTAGACAGGAAAGGGAACTGCTAACAAATTCTGCCTGCAACAAAGCTATTAAGTTTGTTTATAGACCTTCATTAATATTAATGTTGTCATTTTTTGTGTATTTGATTATAGAGGATTCAATGATATTTCTCGCAGTAAGAGTTACACTTAATGACTGAATTAGCGTTACACCAATCAATTCAATGGTCATAAATTTTAACATGACTTAACAAAGCAATTGATTCTTGTCCTGTTCTTATACTATATAAATGTTGCATAAGTGTAATATAAAAATCCTTACCAGTGTGTCCAACATATATTGAAGTTTTTACGGAGGACTCTGTAAACACAGCCCGCAGAATTTTCTGGTGAGTTTTTGATTAAGATACTCTTTTTAGCATTATTATTGTTGACGGCTACATTTGCATTAAAGGATTTAAACAACATGGGAAGTAATGTAAAATCATCACTAAAAGGGAGAACTAAAAGATACTTGGTATCAAGAATAAGTTTGAGATTAAGTCTATAAAATGATTTCTTTGCCAACTTAAGAGATTTATCAGTCAAAGAACTAGGATACTTCAACTTGGATCCAATAAGATGTATCTTCTCAAACTCATCATCAATAAACTCTGGACTGCAAATACGTAATGCCAAAAGGAACATAGACTGGAATGATGATAATTGAACTCTGTCATGTTAAGCTGAGTAAAAATGAAAATATGAACAAACATTGGTAGATTTTCTATATATGCTGAACTTGAGCATGTTTCTATCCCTATGGATCATGCAGTCTAAAAATGGTACCATATAATCATTTTTCACTTCCACAGTAAAGATGATAGAATGTACTAAATTGTTAAGTAAAGGGAGAAAAGTTTGTAAACTTTCAGTTTTTTTTCGAACATAAAGAACAACACCTACCTACCAAAATTGAATTACCTTCGAGGGTATGATACCCCTTAGTAATTTTGTTTCAAACAATTTCATGAACAGATTACTTATTACAGGTGAAAGAGGGTTACCCAAAGCCACACCTAATTTCTGAAAAAAAACATTTTCCATTAAACTGAAATACACAGACCTCTATGCACAATTTCATCAATTCATCGACACAGAATTTGAAACAGGTAGATCTATATTATCCAAGACATTAACTAAATATTCGAAGAGGTCATCAACTGTAACTTTTGTGAAAATGAATAGAGCATCAAAACTTACCAGCTTGAAATCAAAATCAACATCGATATCATTAAGCTTCTTAACTAAATAAACATTCTTCATACTATTAGAATATGACATCTAACCCACTAGTAGCCTTAATAGAAAAATTAACCATTCTGATCATTTTCATGTAATGGAGCCCACTGAAATCACTTGCTGGAAAGTTTGGCTCATGTTTTTCGATAAGTTCATACATATATGGCAAAGAAAGGGATAATGATGAAAATCTTTTAACGAGAGAATCCTTCCCTCTCATCACCAAATTCATTCCTTTCTTAAAGTGAGGGTTAAACGCTTCTAGGAGATTTCTGCTTCGTTTAAAGAATGTTGTTTCCTTACATAAAAGAACATTCACTTTTGAGGAATAATGAAATTTGCCCATAGTCAAAAATGTGTTAGCCTTATCTGCTCTACTAATGTGAATTCATTACCTTACTTTTATCAAACTGTTACAAGTACTGAAGAAACTTTTTGGAAAATGTGGAACAACTGATTTTGATATATATATATTTATTTATTTATTTATTTATTTTGCTTTGTCCCTGTCTCCCGCGTCTGCGAGGTAGCGCAAGGAAACAGACGCAAGAAATGGCCAAAACCCACCGCCATACACATGTATATACACACACGTCCACACACGCAAATATACATACCTATACATCTCAATGTACATATATATATATATATATATATATATATATATATACACACACAGACACATATATAAATACCCATGCACACAAGTCACACTGTCTGCCTTTATTCATTCCAATCGCCACCTCGCCACACATGGAATACCGCCCCCCTCCCCGGTCATGTGTGCGGGGTATCGCTAGGAAAAGACAGCAAAGGCCCCATTCGCTCACATGCTCTAGCTGTCATGCAATAATGCCCGAAACCACATCTCGCTTTCCACATGCTGGCGCCACACAGCTTTCCATGGTTTACCCCAGACGCTTCACATGCCCTGATTCAATCCACTGACAGCACGTCAACCCCGGTATACCACATCGATCCAATTCACTCTATTTCTTGCCCGCCTTTCCCCCTCCTGCATGTTCAGGCCCCGATCACTCAAAATCTTTTTCACTCCATCTTTCCACCTCCAATTTGGTCTCCCACTTCTCCTCGTTCCCTCCACCTCCGACACATATAACATCTTGGACAATCTTTCCTCACTCATTCTCTCCATGTGCCCAAACCATTTCAAAACACCCTCTTCTGCTCTCTCAACCACGCTATCTTTTATTTCCACACATCTCTCTTACCCTTACATTACTTACTCAATCAAACCACCTAACACCACACATTGTCCTCAAACATCTCATTTCCAGCACAACTCTATCCATAGCCCACGCCTCGCAACCATACGACATTGTTGGAATCACTATTCCTTCAAACGTACCCATTTTTGCTTTCCAAGATAATGTTCTCGACTTCCACACATTCTTCAAGGCTCCCAGGATTTTCGCCACCTCCCCCACCCTATGATTCACTTCAGCTTCCATTGTTCCATCCGCTGCCAGATCCAATCCCAGATATCTAAAACACTTTACTTTCTCCAGTTTTTCTCCATTCAAACTTACCTCCCAATTGACTTGACACTCAACCCTACTGTACCTAACAACCTTGCTCTTATTCACATTTACTCTTAACTTTCTTCTTTCACACACTTTACCAAACTCAGTCACCAGCTTCTGCAGTTTCTCACATGAATCAGCCACCAGCGCTGTATCATCAGCGAACAACAACTGACTCACTTCCCAAGCTCTCTCATCCCCAACAGACTTCATACTTGCCCCTCTTTCCAAAACTCTTGCATTCACCTCATTAACAACCCCATCCATAAACAAATTAAACAGCCATGGAGACATCACACACCCCTGCCGCAAACCTACATTCACTGAGAACCAATCACTTTCCTCTCTTCCTACACGTACACATGCCTTACATCCTTGATAAAAACTTTTCACTGATTCTAACAACTTGCCACCCACACCATATATTCTTAATACCTTCCACAGAGCATCTCTATCAACTCTATCATATGCCTTCTCCAGATCTATATATGCTACATACAAATCCATTTGCTTTTCTAAGTATTTCTCACATACATTCTTCAAAGCAAATGCCTGATCCACACATCCTCTACCAATTCTGAAACCACACTGCTCTTCCCCAATCTGATGCTCTGTACATGCCTTCACCCTCTCAATCAATACCCTCCCATATAATTTACCAGGAATAGTCAACAAACTTATACCTCTGTAATTTGAGCACTCACTCTTATCCCCTTTGCCTTTGTACAATGGCACTATGCACGCATTCAGCCAATCCTCAGGCGCCTCACCATGAGTCATACATACATTAAATAACCTTACCAACCAGTCAACAGTATAGTCACCCCCTTTTTTAATAAATTCCACTGCAATACCATCTAAACCTGTTTCCTTGCCGGCTTTCATTTTCCGCAAAGCTTTTACTACCTCTTCTCTGTTTACCAAATCATTTTCCCCTACCCTCTCACTTTGCACGCCACCTCGACCAAAACACCCTATATCTGCCACTCTATCATCAAAATCATTCAACAAACCTTCAAAATACTCACTCCATCTCCTTCTCACATCACCATTACTTGTTATCACCTCCCCATTAGTGCCCTTCACTGAAGTTCCCATTTGCTCCCTTGTCTTACGCACTTTCCTTACCTCCTTCCAGAACATCTTTTTATTCTCCCTAAAATTTAATGATACTCTTTCACCCCAACTCTCATTTGCCCTCTTTTTCAACTCTTGCACCTTTCTCTTGACCTCCTATCTCTTTCTTTTATACATCTCCCACTCAATTGCATTTTTTTCCTGCAAAAATCGTCCAAATGCCTCTCTTTTCTCTTTCACTAATAATCTTACTTCATCATCCAACCACTCACTACCCTTTCTAATCAACCCACCTCCCACGCTTCTCATGCCACAAGCATCTTTTGCGCAATCCATCACTGATTCCCTAAATACATCCCATTCTTCCACCACTCCCCTTACTTCCATTGTTCTCACCTTTTTCCATTCTATACTCAGTCTCTCCTGGTACTTCCTCACACAAGTCTCCTTCCCAAACTCACTTACTCTCACCACCCTATTCACCCCAACATTCTCTCTTCTTTTCTGAAAACCCATACAAATCTTCACTTTAGCCTCCACAAGAAAATGATCAGACATCCCTCCAGTTGCACCTCTCAGCACATTTACATCCAAAAGTCTCTCTTTCGCGCGACTATCAATTAACAAGTAATCCAATAACGCTCTCTGGCCATCTCTCCTACTTACATACGTATACTTATGTATATCTCTCTTTTTCAACCAGGTATTCCCAATCACCAGTCCTTGTTCAGCACATAAATCTACAAGCTCTTCACCACTTCCATGTACAACGCTGACCACCCCATGTATACCAATTATTCCCTCAACTGCCACATTACTCACCTTTGCATTCAAATCACCGATCACTATAACCCAGTCGCGTGCATCAAAACCACTAACACACTCATTCAGCTGCTCCCAAAACACTTGCCTCTCATGATCTTTCTTCTCTTGCCCAGGTGCATATGCACCAATAATCACCCATCTCTCTCCATCAACTTTCAGTTTTACCCATATTAATCGAGAATTTACTTTCTTACATTCTATCACATACTCCCACAACTCCTGTTTCAGGAGTACTGCTACTCCTTCCCTTGCTCTTGTCCTCTCACTAACCGCTGACTTTACTCCCAAGACATTCCCAAACCACTCTTCCCCTTTACCCTTGAGCTTCGTTTCACTCAAAGCCGAAACATCCAGGTTCCTTTCCTCAAACATACTACCTATCTCTCCTTTTTTCACATCTTGGTTACATCAACACACACACACACACACACACACACACACACACACATATATATATATATATATATATATATATATATATATATATATATATATATATATATATATATATATATATATATATATATATATATTTATTTTTTTTTTTTTTTTTATACTTTGTCGCTGTCTCCCGCGTTGCGAGGTAGCGCAAGGAAACAGACGAAAGAAATGGCCCAACCCCACCCCCATACACATGTACATACACACGTCCACACACGCAAATATACATACCTACACAGCTTTCCATGGTTTACCCCAGACGCTTCACATGCCTTGATTCAATCCACTGACAGCACGTCAACCCCTGTATACCACATCGCTCCAATTCACTCTATTCCTTACCCTCCTTTCACCCTCCTGTATGTTCAGGCCCCGATCACACAAAATCTTTTTCACTCCATCTTTCCACCTCCAATTTGGTCTCCCTCTTCTCGTTCCCTCCACCTCCGACACATATATCCTCTTGGTCAATCTTTCCTCACTCATTCTCTCCATGTGCCCAAACCATTTCAAAACACCCTCTTCTGCTCTCTCAACCACGCTCTTTTTATTTCCACACATCTCTCTTACCCTTACGTTACTTACTCGATCAAACCACCTCACACCACACATTGTCCTCAAACATCTCATTTCCAGCACATCCATCCTCCTGCGCACAACTCTATCCATAGCCCACGCCTCGCAACCATACAACATTGTTGGAACCACTATTCCTTCAAACATACCCATTTTTGCTTTTCGAGATAATGTTCTCGACTTCCACACATTTTTCAAGGCACCCAAAATTTTCGCCCCCTCCCCCACCCTATGATCCACTTCCGCTTCCATGGTTCCATCCGCTGACAGATCCACTCCCAGATATCTTAAAACACTTCACTTCCTCCAGTTTTTCTCCATTCAAACTCACCTCCCAATTGACTTGACCCTCAACCCTACTGTACCTAATAACCTTGCTCTTATTCACATTTACTCTTAACTTTCTTCTTCCACACACTTTACCAAACTCAGTCACCAGCTTCTGCAGTTTCTCACATGAATCAGCCACCAGCGCTGTATCATCAGCGAACAACAACTGACTCACTTCCCAAGCTCTCTCATCCCAAACAGACTTCATACTTGCCCCTCTTTCCAGGACTCTTGCTTTTACCTCCCTAACAACCCCATCCATAAACAAATTAAATAACCATGGAGACATCACACACCCCTGCCGCAAACCTACATTCACTGAGAACCAATCACTTTCCTCTCTTCCTACACGTACACATGCCTTACATCCTCGATAAAAACTTTTCACTGCTTCTAACAACTTGCCTTCCACACCATATATTCTTAATACCTTCCACAGAGCATCTCTATCAACTCTACCATATGCCTTCTCCATATCCATAAATGCTACATACAAATCCATTTGCTTTTCTAAGTATTTCTCACAAACATTCTTCAAAGCAAACACCTGATCCACACATCCTCTACCACTTCTAAAACCGCACTGCTCTTCCCCAATCTGATGCTCTGTACATGCCTTCACCCTCTCAATCAATACCCTCCAATATAATTTATATACATATATATATATATATATATATATATATATATATATATATATATATATATATATATATATATATATATATATATATTATATATATATATATATATATATATATGTATATATATATATATATATATATATATATATATATATATATATATATATATATATATATATATATATATATATATATATATATATATATATATATATAATATATATATATATATATATATATATATATATATATATATATATATATATATATATATATATATATATATATATATATATATAATATATATATATATATATATATATATATATATATATATATAATATATATATATATATATATATATATATATATATATATATATATATATATATATATATATATATATATATATATATATATATATATATATATATATATATATATATATATATATATATATATATATATATATATATATATATATATATATATATATATATATTATATATATATATATATATATATATATATATATATATATATATATATATATATATATATATATATATATATATATATATATATATATATATATATATATATATATATATATATATATATATATATATATATATATGGTTAAATTGATATATATATATATATGGTTACCACATCGCTCCAATTCACTCTATTCCTTGCCCTCCTTTCACCCTCCTGTATGTTCAGGCCCCGATCACACAAAATCTTTTTCACTCCATCTTTCCACCTCCAATTTGGTCTCCCTCTTCTCTCGTTCCCTCCACCTCCGACACATATATCCTCTTGGTCAATCTTTCCTCACTCATTCCTCTCCATGTGCCCAAACCACTTCAAAACACCCTCTTCTGCTCTCTCAACCACGCTCTTTTTATTTCCACACATCTCTCTTACCCTTACGTTACTTCACTGGATCAAACCACCTCACACCACACATTGTCCTCAAACATCTCATTTCCAGCACATCCATCCTCCTGCGCACAACTCTATCCATAGCCCACGCCTCGCAACCATACAACATTGTTGGAACCACTATTCCTTCAAACATACCCATTTTTGCTTTCCGAGATAATGTTCTCGACTTCCACACATTTTTCAAGGCTCCCAGAATTTTCGCCCCCTCCCCCACCCTATGATCCACTTCCGCTTCCATGGTTCCATCCGCTGCCAGATCCACTCCCAGATATCTAAAACACTTCACTTCCTCCAGTTTTTCTCCATTCAAACTCACCTCCCAATTGACTTGACCCTCAACCCTACTGTACCTAATAACCTTGCTCTTATTCACATTTACTCTTAACTTTCTTCTTCCACACACTTTACCAAACTCAGTCACCAGCTTCTGCAGTTTCTCACATGAATCAGCCACCAGCGCTGTATCATCAGCGAACAACAACTGACTCACTTCCCAAGCTCTCTCATCCCCATCAGACTTCATACTTGCCCCTCTTTCCAGACTCTTGCATTTACCTCCCTAACAACCCCATCCATAAACAAATTAAACAACCATGGAGACATCACACACCCCTGCCGCAAACCTACATTCACTGAGAACCAATCACTTTCCTCTCTTCCTACACTTACACATGCCTTACATCCTCGATAAAAACTTTTCACTGCTTCTAACAACTTTCCTCCCACACCATATATTCTTAATACCTTCCACAGAGCATCTCTATCAACTCTATCATATGCCTTCTCCAGATCCATAAATGCTACATACAAATCCATTTGCTTTTCTAAGTATTTCTCACATACATTCTTCAAAGGAAACACCTGATCCACACATCCTCTACCACTTCTGAAACCACACTTGCTCTTCCCCAATCTGATGCTCTGTACATGCCTTCACCCTCTCAATCAATACCCTCCCATATAATTTACCAGGAATACTCAACAAACTTATACCTCTGTAATTTGAGCACTCACTCTTATCCCCTTTGCCTTTGTACAATGGCACTATGCACGCATTCCGCCAATCCTCAGGCACCTCACCATGAGTCATACATACATTAAATAACCTTACCAACCAGTCAACAATACAGTCACCCCCTTTTTTAATAAATTCCACTGCAATACCATCCAAACCTGCTGCCTTGCCGGCTTTCATCTTCCGCAAAGCTTTCACTACCTCTTCTCTGTTTACCAAATCATTTTCCCTAACCCTCTCACTTTGCACACCAACTCGACCAAAACACCCTATATCTGCCACTCTGTCATCAGACACATTCAACAAACCTTCAAAATACTCAGTCCATCTCCTTCTCACATCACCACTACTTGTTATCACCTCCCCATTTACGCCCTTCACTGAAGTTCCCATTTATATATATATATATATATATATATATATATATATATATATATATATATATATATATATATATGTATATATATATATATATATATATATATATATATATATATATATATATATATATATATATATATATATATATATATATTTATATATATATATATACATATATATATGATATATATATATATATATATATAATATATATATATATATATATATATATATATATATATATATATAAATATATATATATATATATATATATATATATATATATATATATATATATATATATATATATATATATATATATATATATATATATATATATATATATATATATATATATATATATATATATATATATATATATATATATATATATATATATATATATATATATATATATATATATATATATATATATATATATATTATATATATATATATATATATATATATATATATATATATTATATATATATATATATATATATATATATATATATATATATATATATATATATATATATATATATATATATATATATATATATATATATATATATATATATATAATTATATATATATATATATATATATATATATATATATATATATATATATATATATATATATATTTTTTTTTTTTTTTGTCGCTGTCTCCCGCGTTTGCGAGGTAGCGCAAGGAAACAGACGAAAGAAATGGCCCAACCCACCCCCATACACATGTATATACATACGTCCACACACGCAAATATACATATACATACCTACACAACTTTCCATGGTTTACTTCAGACGCTTCACATGCCCTGATTCAATCCACTGACAGCACGTCAACCCGGTATACCACATCGATCCAATTCACTCTATTTCTTGCCCTCCTTTCACCCTCCTGCATGTTCAGGCCCGGATCACACAAAATCTTTTTCACTCCATCTTTCCACCCCCAATTTGGTCTACTACTTTTCCTCGTTCCCTCCACCTCCGACACATATATCCACTTGGTCAATCTTTCCTCACTCATTCTCTTCATGTGCCCATACCATTTCAAACCACCCTCTTCTGCTCTCTCAATCACGCTCTTTTTATTTCCACACATCTCTCTTACCCTTACGTTACTTACTCGATCAAACCACCTCACACCACACATTCTCCTCAAACATCTAATTTCCAGCAAATCCATCCTCCTGCGGACAACTCTATCCATAGCCCACGCCTCGCAACCATACAACATTGTTGGAACTGCTATTCCTTTAAACATACCCATTTTTGCTTTCCGAGATGATGTTCTCGACTTACACACATTCTTCAAGGCTCCCAGAATTTTTGCCCCCTCCCCCACCCTATGATCCACTTCCGCTTCCATGGTTCCATCCGCTGCCAGATCCACTCCCAGATATCTAAAACACTTTACTTCCTCCAGTTTTTCTCCATTCAAACTTACCTCCCAATTGACTTGACCCTCAACCCTACTGTACCTAATAACGTTGCTCTTATTCACATTTACTTTTAACTTTCTTCTTTCACACACTTTACCAAACTCAGTCACCAGCTTCTGCAGTTTCTCACATGAATCAGCCACCAGCGCTGTATCATCAGCGAACAACAACTGACTCACTTCCCAAGCTCTCTCATCCCCAACAGACTGCATACTTGCCCCTCTTTCCAAAACTTTTGCATTCACCTCCCTAACAACCCCGTCTATAAACAAATTAAACAACCATGGAGACATGACACACCCCTGCCGCAAACCTACATTCACTGAGAACCAATCACTTTCCTCTCTTCCTACACGTACACATGCCTTACATCCTCGATAAAAACTTTTCACTGCTTCTAACAACTTGCCTCCCACACCATATATTCTTAATACCTTCCACAGAGCATATCTGTCAACTCTATCATATGCCTTCTCCAGATCCATAAATGCTATATACAAATCCATATACATTTATATATATATATATATATATATATATATATATATATATATATATATATATATATATATATATATATATATATATATATATATATATATATATATACATATATATATATATATATATATATATATATATATATATATATATATATATATATATATATATATATATATATATATATATATATATATATATATATATAAATATATATATATATATATATATATATATATATATATATATATATATATATATATATATATATATATATTTATTTTTTCTTTTTTTTTTTGCTTTGTCACTGTCTCCCGCGTTTGCGAGGTAGCGCAAGGAAACAGTCGAAAGAAATGGCCCAACCCACCCCCATACACATGTATATACATACGTCCACACACGCAAAATATACATACCTACACAGCTTTCCATGGTTTACCCCAGACGCTTCACATGCCCCGATTCAATCCACTGACAGCATGTCAACCCCGGTATACCACATCGCTCCAATTCACTCTATTCCTTGCCCTCCTTTCACCCTCCTGCATGTGCAGGCCCCGATCACACAAAATCTTTTTCACTCCATCTTTCCACCTCCAATTTGGTCTCCCTCTTCTCCTCGTTCCCTCCACCTCCGACACATATATCCTCTTGGTCAATCTTTCCTCACTCATTCTCTCCATGTGCCAAACCATTTCAAAACACCCTCTTCTGCTCTTTCAACCACGCTCTTTTTATTTCCACACATCTCTCTTACCCTTACGTTACTTACTCGATCAAACCACCTCACACCACACATTGTCCTCAAACTTCTCATTTCTAGCACATCCATCCTCCTGCGCACAACTCTATCCATAGCCCACGCCTCGCAACCATACAACATTGTTGGTACCACTATTCCTTCAAACATACCCATTTTTGCTTTCTGAGATAATGTTCTCGACTTCCATACATTCTTCAAGGCTCCCAGAATTTTCGCCCCCTCCCCCACTCTATGATCCACTTCCGCTTCCATGGTTCCATCCGCTGCCAGATCCACTCCCAGATATCTAAAACACTTCACTTCCTCCAGTTTTTCTCCATTCAAACTCACCTCCCAATTGACTTGACCCTCAACCCTACAGTACCTAATAACCTTGCTCTTATTCACATTTACTCTTAACTTTCTTCTTTCACACACTTTACCAAACTCAGTCACCAGCTTCTGCAGTTTCTCACATGAATCAGCCACCAGCGCTGTATCATCAGCGAACAACAACTGACTCACTTCCCAAGCTCTCTCATCCCCAACAGACTTCATATTTGCCCCTCTTTCCAAAACTCTTGCATTTACCTCCCTAACAACCCCATCCATAAACAAATTAAACAACCATGGAGACATCACACACCCCTGCCGCAAACCTACATTCACTGAGAACCAATCACTTTCCTCTCTTCCTACACGTACACATGCCTTACATCCTCGATAAAAACTTTTCACTGCTTCTAACAACTTTCCTCCCACACCATATATTCTTAATACCTTTCACAGAGCATTTCTATCAACTCTATCATATGCCTTCTCCAGATCCATAAATGCTACCTACAAATCCATTTGCTTTTCTAAGCATTTCTCACATACATTCTTCAAAGCAAACACCTGATCCACACATCCTCTACCACTTCTGAAACCACACTGCTCTTCCCCAATCTGATGCTCTGTACATGCCTTCACCCTCTCAATCAATACCCTCCCATATAATTTACCAGGAATACTCAACAATCTTATACCTCTGTAATTTGAGCACTCACTCTTATCCCCTTTGCCTTTGTACAATGGCACTATATATATATATATATATATATATATATATATATATATATATATATATATATATATATATATATATATATATATATATATATATATATATATATATATATATATATATATATATATATATATATATATATATATGAATATATATATATATATATATATATATATATATATATATATATATATATATATATATATATATATATATATATATATATATATATATATATATATATATATATATATATAGGGGATAGGGGAGAAAGAATACTTCCCACGTATTCCCTGCGTGTCGTAGAAGGCGACTAAAAGGGGAGGGAGCGGGGGGCTGGAAATCCTCCCCTCTCGTTTTTTTTTTAAATTTTCCAAAAGAGGGAACAGAGAATTGCGCCAGGTGAGGGTATTCCCTCAAAGGCCCAGTCCTCTGTTCTTAACGCTACCTCGCTAATGCGGGAAATGGCGAATAGTTTGAAAGAAAGAAAAAGAATATATATATATATATATATATAGGTTATTTAATGTATGTATGACTCATGGTGAGGTGCCTGAGGATTGGCGGAATGCGTGCATAGTGCCATTGTACAAGGGCAGAGGGGATAAGAGTGAGTGCTCAAATTACAGAGGTATAAGTTTGTTGAGTATTCCTGGTAAATTATATGGGAGGGTATTGATTGAGAGGGTGAAGGCATGTACAGAGCATCAGATTGGGGAAGAGCAGTGCGGTTTCAGAAGTGGTAGAGGATGTGTGGATCAGGTGTTTGCTTTGAAGAATGTATGTGAGAAATACTTAGAAAAGCAAATGGATTTGTATGTAGCATTTATGGATCTGGAGAAGGCATATGATAGAGTTGATAGAGATGCTCTGTGGAAGGTATTAAGAATATATGGTGTGGGAGGCAAGTTGTTAGAAGCAGTGAAAAGTTTTTATCGAGGATGTAAGGCATGTGTACGTGTAGGAAGAGAGGAAAGTGATTGGTTCTCAGTGAATGTAGGTTTGCGGCAGGGGTGTGTGATGTCTCCATGGTTGTTTAATTTGTTTATGGATGGGGTTGTTAGGGAGGTGAATGCAAGAGTCCTGGAAAGAGGGGCAAGTATGAAGTCTGTTGGGGATGAGAGAGCCTGGGAAGTGAGTCAGTTGTTGTTCGCTGATGATACAGCGCTGGTGGCTGATTCATGTGAGAAACTGCAGAAGCTGGTGACTGAGTTTGGTAAAGTGTGTGGAAGAAGAAAGTTAAGAGTAAATGTGAATAAGAGCAAGGTTATTAGGTACAGTAGGGTTGAGGGTCAAGTCAATTGGGAGGTGAGTTTGAATGGAGAAAAACTGGAGGAAGTGAAGTGTTTTAGATATCTGGGAGTGGATCTGTCAGCGGATGGAACCATGGAAGCGGAAGTGGATCATAGGGTGGGGGAGGGGGCGAAAATTTTGGGAGCCTTGAAAAATGTGTGGAAGTCGAGAACATTATCTCGGAAAGCAAAAATGGGTATGTTTGAAGGAATAGTGGTTCCAACAATGTTGTATGGTTGCGAGGCGTGGGCTGTGGATAGAGTTGTGCGCAGGAGGATGGATGTGCTGGAAATGAGATGTTTGAGGACAATGTGTGGTGTGAGGTGGTTTGATCGAGTAAGTAACGTAAGGGTAAGAGAGATGTGTGGAAATAAAAAGAGCGTGGTTGAGAGAGCAGAAGAGGGTGTTTTGAAATGGTTTGGGCACATGGAGAGAATGAGTGAGGAAAGATTGACCAAGAGGATATATGTGTCGGAGGTGGAGGGAACGAGGAGAAGAGGGAGACCAAATTGGAGGTGGAAAGATGGAGTGAAAAAGATTTTGTGTGATCGGGGCCTGAACATGCAGGAGGGTGTAAGGAGGGCAAGGAATAGAGTGAATTGGAGCGATGTGGTATACAGGGGTTGACGTGCTGTCAGTGGAGTGAATCAAGGCATGTGAGGCGTCTGGGGTGGACCATGGAAAGCTGTGTGGGTATGTATACACGTGTGTGGACATGTGTATGTACATGTGTATGGGGGGGGGGGGGTTGGGCCATTTCTTTCGTCTGTTTCCTTGCGCTACCTCGCAGACGCGGGAGACAGCGACAAAGTATAAAAAAAAAAAAAAAAAATATATATATATATATATATATATATATATATATATATATATATATATATATATATATATATATATATATATATATATATATATATAAATAAAATAAGTATAATGTATATATATATATATATATATATATATATATATATATATATATATATATATATATACATTATCCCTGGGGATAAGGGATTAAGAATCCTTCCCACGTATTCCCTGCGTGTCGTAGAAGGCGACTACAAGGGGAGCGAGCGGGGGGCTGGAAATCCTCCCCTCTCTTTTTTTTTTAAATTTTCCAAAAGAAGGAACAAAGGGGGCCAGGTGAGGATATTCCAAAAAAGGCCCAGTCCTCTTTTCTAAGCGCTACCTCGCTAACGCGGGAAATGGCGAATAGTTTAAATATATATAATATATATATATATATATATATATATATATATATATATATATATATATATATATATATATATATATATATATATATATATATATATATATATATATATATATATATATATATCATCCCTGGGGATAGGGGAGAATGAATACTTCCCACGCATTCCTCACGTGTCGTAGAAGGCCACTAAAGGGGACGGGAGCGGGGGGCCAGAAACCATCCCCTCCTTGTATTTTAACTTTCTAAAAGGGGAAACAGAAGAAGGAGTCACGCGAGGAGTGCTCATCCTCTTCGAAGGCTCAGATTGGGGTGTCTAAATGTGTGTGGATTTAACCAAGATGAGAAAAAAGGAGAGATAGGTAGTATGTTTGAGGATAGGAACCTGGATGTTTTTGCTCAGAGTGAAACGAAGCTCAAGGGTAAAGGGGAAGAGTGGTTTGGGAATGTCTTGAGAGTAAAGTCAGGGATTAGTGAGAGGACAAGAGCAAGGGAAGGAGTAGCACTACTCCTGAATCAGTAGTTGTGGGAGTATGTGATAGAGTGTAAGAAAGTAAATTCTAGATTGATATGGGTAAAACTGAAAGTTGATGGAGAGAGATGGGTGATTATTGGTGCTTATGCACCTGGGCATGAGAAGAAAGATCATGAGAGGCAAGTGTTTTCGGAGCAGCTGAATGAGTGTGTTAGTGGTTTTGATGCACAAGACCGGGTTATAGTGATGGGTGATTTGAATGCAAAGGTGAGTAATGTGGCAGTTGAGGGAATAATTGGTATACATGGAGTGTTCAGTGTTGTAAATGGAAATGGTGAAGAGCTTGTAGATTTATGTGCTGAAAAAGGACTGGTGATTGGGAATACCTGGTTTAAAAAGCGAGATATACATAAGTATACGTATGTAAGTAGGAGAGATGGCCAGAGAGCTTTATTGGATTACGTGTTAATTGATAGACGCACGAAAGAGAGACTTTTGGTTGTTAATATGCTGAGAGGTGCAACTGGAGGGATGTCTGATTATTATCTTTTGGAGGCGAAGGTGAAGATTTGCGGGGGTTTTCAGAAAAGAAGAGAGAATGTTGGGGTGAAGAGAGTGGTGAGAGTAAGTGAGCTTGGGAAGGAGACTTGTGTGAGGAAGTACCAGGAGAGACTGAGTACAGAATGGAAAAAGGTGAGAACAAAGGAGGTAAGGGGAGTGGGGGAGGAATGGGATGTATTTAGAGAAGCAGTGATGGCTTGCGCAAAAGATGCTTGTGCCATGAGAAGCGTGGGAGGTGGGTTGATTAGAAAAGGTAGTGAGTGGTGGGATGAAGAAGTAAGATTATTAGTGAAAGAGAAAGAGAGAGGCATTTGGACGATTTTTGCAGGGAAAAAATGCAAATGAGTGGGAGAGGTATAAAAGAAAGAGGCAGGAGGTCAAGAGAAAGGTGCAAGAGGTGAAAAAGAAGGCAAATGAGATTTTGGGTGAGAGAGAATCATTAAATTTCAGGGAGAATAAAAAGATGTTTTGGAAGGAGGTAAATAAAGTGCGTAAGACAAGGGAGCAAATTGGAACTTAAGTGAAGGGGGTTAATGGGGAGATGATAACACGTAGTGGTGATGTGAGAAGCAGATGGAGTGAGTATTTTGAAGGTTTGTTGAATGTGTTTGATGATAGAGTGGCAGATATAGGGTGTTTTGGTCGAGGTGGTGTGCAAAGTGAGAGGGTTTGGGAAAAGGATTTGGTAAATAGATAAGAAGTAGTAAAAGCTTTACGGAAAGTGAAAGCCGGCAAGGCAGCAGGTTTGGATGGTATTGCAGTGGAATTTATTAAAAAAGGGGGTGACTCTATTGTTGACTGGTTGGTAAGGTTATTTAATGTATGTATGATTCATGGTGAGGTGCCTGATGATTGGCGGAATGCTTGCATAGTGCCATTGTACAAAGGCAAAGGGGATAGGAGTGAGTGCTCAAATTAGAGAGGTATAAGTTTCTTGACTATTCCTGGTAAATTATATGGGAGGGTATTGATTAAGAGGGTGAAGGCATGTATAGAGCATCAGATTGGGGAAGAGCAGTGTGGTTTCGGAAGTGGTATAGGAAGTGTGGATCAGGTGTTTGCTTTGAAGAATGTATGTGAGAAATACTTAGAAAAACAAACGGATTTGTATGTAGCATTTATGGATCTAGAGAAGGCATATGATAGAGTTGATAGAGATGCTCTGTGAAAGGTTTTCAGAATATATGGTGTGGGAGGCAAGTTGTTAGAAGCAGTGAAAAGTTTTTATCGAGGATGTAAGGCATGTGTACGTGTAGGAAGAGAGGGAAGTGATTGGTTCTCAGTGAATGTAGGTTTGCGGCAGGGGTGTGTGATGTCTCCATGGTTGTTTAATTTGTTTATGGATTGAGTTGTTAAGGAGGTGAATGCAAGAGTTTTGGAAAGAGGGGCAAGTATGCAGTCTGTTGTGGATGAGAGAGCTTGGGAAGTGAGTCAGTTGTTGTTCGCTGATGATACAGCGCTGGTGGCTGATTCATGTAAGAAACTGCAACAGCTGGTAACTGAGTTTGGTAAAGTGTGTGAAAGAAGAAAGTTAAGAGTAAATGTAAATAAGAGCAAGGTAATTAGGTACAGTAGGGTTGAGGGTCAAGTCAATTGGGAGGTATGTTTGAATGGAGAAAAACTGGAGGAAGTAAAGTGTTTTAGATATCTGGAAGTGGATCTGGCAGCGGATGGAACCATGGAAGCGGAAGTGAATCATAGGGTGGGGGAGGGCGCGAAAATTCTGGGAGCTTTGAAGAATGTTTGGAAGTGGAGAACGTTATCTCGGAAAGCAAAAATTGGTATGTTTGAAGGAATAATGGTTCGAACAATGTTGTATGGTTGCGAGGCTTGGGCTAAGGATAGAGTTGAGCGCAGGAGGGTGGATGTGCTGAAAATGAGATGTTTGAGGACAATATGTTGTGTGAGGTGATTTGATCGAGTAAGTAATGTAAGGGAGAGATGTGTGGAAATAAAAAGAGTGTGGTTGATAGAGCAGAAGAGGATGTTTTGAAATGGTTTGGTTACATTGAGAGAATGAGTGAGGAGAGATTGACCAAGAGGTTATATGTGTCAGAGGTGGAGGGAACGGGGAGAAGTGGGAGACCAAATTGGAGGTGGAAAGATGGAGTGAAAAAGATTTTGGGTGATCGGGGCCTGAACATGCTGGAGGGTGAAAGGCTTGCAAGGAATAGAGTGAATTGGAACGATGTGGTATACCGGAGTCGACGTGCTGTCAATGGATTGAACCAGGGCATATGAATCGTCTGGGGAAAACCTTGGAAAGTTGTTTGGGGCCTGGATATGGAAAGGGAGCTGTGGTTTCGGTGCATTATTACATGACAGCTAGAGACTGAGTGTGAACGAATGGGGCCTTTGGTGTCTTTTCCAAGCGCTACCTCGCACACATGAGGGGGGAGGGGGTTGTTATTCCATGTGTGGCGATGTGGCGATGGGAACAAATAAAGGCAGACAGTATGAATTAAGTACATGTGTATATATGTATATGTCTGTGTGTGTATATATATGTGTACATCGAGATGTATAGGTATGTATATTTGTGTGTGTGAACGTGTATGTATATACATGTGTATGTGGACGGGTTGGGCCATTCTTTCGTCTGTTTCCTTGCGCTACCTCGCTAACGCGGGAGACAGCGACAAAGCAAAATAAATAAAAACATAAATAATATATATATATATATATATATATATATATATATATATATATATATATATATATATATATATATATATATATATATATATATATATATATATATATATATATATATATATATTGGGGAAGAGCAGTGTGGTTTCAGAAGTGGTAGAGGATGTTTGGATCAGGTGTTTGCTTTGAAGAATGTATGCGAGAAATACTTAGAAAAGCAAATGGATTTGTATATAGCTTTTATGGATCTGGAGAAGGCATATGATAGAGTTGATAGAGATGCTCTGTGGAAAGTATTAAGAATATATGGTGTGGGAGGCAAGTTGTTAGAAGCAGTGAAAAGTTTTTATCGAGGATGTAAGGCATGTGTACGTGTAGGAAGAGAGGAAAGTGATTGGTTCTCAGTGAATATAGGTTTGCGGCAGGGGTGTGTGATGTCTGCATGGTTGTTTAATTTGTTTATGTATGGGGTCAGTTGTTGTTCGCTGATGATACAGCGCTGGTGGCTGGTTCATGTGAGAAACTGCAGAAGCTGGTGACTGAGTTTGGTAAAGTGTGTGAAAGAAGAAAGTTAAGAGTAAATGTGAATAATAGCAAGGTTATTAGGTACAGTAGGGTTGAGGGTCAAGTCAATTGGGAGGTAAGTTTGAGTGGAGAAAAACTGGAGGAAGTAAAGTGTTTTAGATATCTGGGAGTGGATCTGGCAGTGAATGGAACCATGGAAGCGGAAGTGGATCATAGGGTGGGGGAGGGGGCGAAAATTCTGGGAGCCTTGAAGAATGTGTGGAAGTCGAGAACATTATCTCGGAAAGCAAAAATGGGTATGTTTGAAGGAATAGTGGTTCCAACAATGTTGTATGGTTGCGAGGCGTGGGCTATGGATAGAGTTGTGCGCAGGAGGATGGATGTGCTGGAAATGAGATGTTTGAGGAGAATGTGTGGTGTGAGGTGGTTTGATTGAGTAAGTAACGTAAGGGTAAGAGAGATGTGTGGAAATAAAAAGAGCGTGGTTGAGAGAGCAGAAGAGAGTGTTTTTAAATTGTTTGGGCACATGGAGAGAATGAGTGAGGAATGATTGACCAAGAGGATATATGTGTCGGAGGTGGAGGGAACGAGGAGAAGTGGGAGACCAAATTGGAGGTGGAAAGATGGAGTGAAAAAGATTTCGTGTGATCGGGGCCTTAACATGCAGGAGGGTGAAAGGAGGGCATGGAATAGAGTGAATTGGATCGATGTGGTTTACCGGCGTTGACGTGCTGTCAGTGGATTGAATCAGGGCATGTGAAGCGTCTGGGGTAAACCATGGAAAGCTGTGTAGGTATGTATATTTGCGTGTGTGGACGTATGTATATACATGTGAATGGGGGTGGGTTGGGCCATTTCTTTCGTTTGTTTCCTTGCGCTACCTCGCAGACGCGGGAGACAGCGACAAAGCAAAAAAAAAAAAAAAATATATATATATATATATATATATATATATATATATTCATTAATTCATTTATGTATTTATCCAACGAAAACTTGAAAACTTTTGATGGGTTAAAGTTTTTGATATTTGTCGGGCTGTTCATACCACACTCTCTGTCCGTAATGATGAAACGGAAATAACGATTCAAAGACAATCGTTTGGACCTTAGTTGTACCTCAGGTAGGCAGACATAACAAACTAATGATCTACCTTTTCCAGGGAGGCTGTAATTTCATTATTTTTGACGCCCGTTAGCAATTGACTGCATTTTGTCGGGAAATCAACACTTTGCCGCTAATGACACTAATGTAATCTGGTCGTGCAGTCATTGTTTCTACTTGCGACGTCGTCGAAAACAATTCAATTTTGTTCTGGTGTCTAACAAATCTGTAACATCTTTAAAGATCAACATATGCTTGCAAATGCTGCATATCTTTCTTTATACATCATAGATACATCTGTGACATAATTCATCAAGACTAATCATTAACTGTTGTTGAAATAAGGATTGAAAGTGAAAGATTAACAGGCATAATCATCTGTTAATTCCGACCTCTAAAGAAGGCTAAGAATGATCGTCACAATGATGCCACCAAGGGTTAATGGCGATATGAAAAGACTTCATGCCAAATGTCATGAACGCTAGCAACGATACGGAGTAATGGCCAAGAAAGAGAATTACCTTTTAAGTGACCCTTGACTCCAGACAGAACAAGAAAATTGGTTTGAATCACAAATTCATCTTGTATGTTGTAAAATATTATAACAGGTATCTATCTGTTTATCACATCCATTGACTGAGATGTTAAGAATCTTCGACTCTTTAGAATTCTTTAAAGAGCATAAATCAACATACAAGGGCACACGTCTTTCATGTTTCAGGTCAAAATGAAGATTTGGCACCAAATCTCGTTTGACGGGAAGAAGGACTGAGGAAGAAATAAAGCAAAATCAATATGTCTCCAGCCAAAGGGAGGAAGACATGAATATAACAAATATATACTGAAGGTGACGGTGGAACTGTTGTGCTGAAGGTAAACTGCCGTACTTTATGCTGAAGGTAAACGACTTTCCTATAACGCTGATGGTGAAAAACCCTACAGTCATACTGAAGGTGAGCGGCCCTACAGCCATACTGAAGATGAACGGCCCTACAGTCATGCTGAAGGTGAACAACCTTACTGTCATGCTGAAGGAGGACGGCTTTTCTGTAGCGCTGAAGGTGAACGGCCTTCCTGTCATGCTGGAGGCGAACAGCCTCACTGTCTTTTACAGTTGAATTCAAAAAGAATAGAATAAAATGGAGGCTCCAAGAAGAAGACCAGTCAGTAGGTTTTATGGTGGCGAGTAATGCCCCTGCCGGTCGCCCGTTCGACAACGCTGTCTTCACTGAAGGGAAGTTACACAGACGCTACAATTATATCACTTGAGTAACAGCCTCCATTACTGTGTACGTCAGGTTTAAAATATCACTTAAAAGGAAGCAGAAAGAATTCAAGTAGAACCAGAATTCAAAGATTCAATAATGCTTGTCCATCAGTCACATAACCCCGTCAGCTAAGGCTTCTATGAAGTACTTTTTCATAATTACATTATATCTGTGAAACTGATTAGTTATGCATTCTACTAAAAGTTCTCTTTACGCAACGGAGGAGAGTAAATCACTCATCAGATCTAAGCATGATCTTGTATCGTGTATATATATTGTGTATATATCACTGATCATAACCAAAGCTGCTGAGGTGTAGTCTACGACAGTGAACAGAGTGTACAGCTGTTACGATGAAACTTAGTGCAGCTGAGAGATATGTCTAGTGTCCTATCATGCAATTAAACTATTTTTGAACTGTGGAAGTGGGGTTGAGTGATAACTCATCTGCTGCCGGTAACAATGAGAAAACTTTCAGCAACTTTTATGGACTGAAGCAACGATGCTTATATCCTCTAAAAGTATTTTCCTTCACAAGAGTTTTTCGGTTAAGAAACACGAAGTGAAAAAGACACAAATATCAGAACGTGTAAATATACGAATCAGGTGAGTGTATTCGTATAGTGAAGACCCATCAGTGTAATCATAGAGCCCTCAAGGCTAAACATATAGCAAACTGTGATCAAGTAAACCATTCACTTTCACCGCTATCAAATAATCTTTTTTTCCAGGTCCGTAGCTTATGGTCCGAACCACCTACCACATTCATAAATTCTTCTCTTCTGTACCGAAAATTCCGAATAAATCTCATTATTATCACAAAAATATCACAATTTATTTGTATCGGTATTGAAAAAATATGCGTACGAAGCCTTGTAGGTGTGCGATATGACCTATTCTCTTTAGATTATGTAACATGCAAAACAATTGTTATATAATATTTGGTAAATCATGAGAATACCTTGACTATAGAATCGTTCAACTTTAGTTGCAGCGGACGGTGTTCACCACTTCGTAATTGGCAATTGGGTAATTTAACTCTGGGCGGAAACAGCGGGTTGTTGTTTGATAGTTAAACTGTGGGTGGTTACCGGGCAAATGGTAGTTTAGTAGTTTATTTCTTGGCTGGAAAAGCAGGTACGTCTCTGTGGAATTGATATCTAACTGATTTCTTTCATTTCATGCCCTTAATGTTTTGTTTTTTCTAGCCAGAGTTAAAATCAGAGCAAAGTGTGCATGAACAGCCTGAAAGCGTCTCTGACTCCGGCCACTTTTCTCCTATCGAGTCGTCACGTCAATGTGAGGTATATGGTTGAAGTGGGGCAGCTGTTATTCTGCAACTGGATTTTGATCTGTTACTTCCTGTTAGTCTTGCCGGTTTCAGTTGTGGACGAAGTAAATATGAAGACTGCTCTCACGGGTCTTCTCACAAAAGAAGGAGTTGCAACTTGGGAGATGAGATGTCTCCAGTGTCTAATAGTATTGGGAGTGCTGGAGCGGCCTAGGGTCGCTGGTATGTCATGTTTCTCGTCTCCTCGCACTACCTCGCTGCTGATGTTTTTGGTGGCAGTGTAACGCTCTGTATGGTCCTTAATGGTTACCATATTCTTTTGAAATATTCTTGACTTGGCATATATCTGGTAATCATGTATCTTTTCTCTTTGTGAATATATTGGATATAATGATGTATAGATAACTCGTACAGTCTGGAAACTTGTTTAATTACATAGGAGATAAACATCCTGCCCAAGGCTTTTAATCCTATTAGTGGGTAGCAAGATGAGATGCAACTTAATATATTTGTCAAGAATTCATTATGCATCAGTTATACTCATTGTTGTAACAATCGCCTAGATACAGAATACGCATACTAGGCTCTATGTCATCCAAGGTATCAAGTGAACCTATCGATTGTGGTGATTAGTTCTCGAAATCAGCGAGCCCAATATATCAAAACAATGCGCTGACGTGAAACAATAGGGATTTTGGTGATCGCTGATGTAGGAATATCCTTTGAAATTCTTGAACCAAAAAAAAAAAAAAGTCCCAGGTAAGCTCTCAAATTCATGAGAGTGTTGCTTAGGGGAAAAACAGTCATCAGTGGAATAGGTCTCCGTGGGTATTGGTAAAACCTTACTAGGAATCCTGAAGCAAGGAATCAAAAGAATGTTCCATGCAAGACTATATCTACTGTGAAGTTTCTGATCATAAAGAACAGGAGTAGTGTTATCCTTTGCTAATATCCCCAGGAAGAGACAGATAGGTAAGAAGAATCTTCAATAGTTATAAATTCTACAAGACCATAAGCAGGCACTCAAGCCCATTTTCCCGTTAGTTTAGTTGATTGCAGTTTTTTACGAAATCGGATAAATATTGTGAACTATAATGAACCTTAGAAGGACTTGGTTTCCTTAAGTTAGTATTGGAACCCTCACTTGCCTGGTTGTGTCACGTATATCCCAATACCAGACCACTTCTTATGACCTCCTAGCAGCAAAGCTGATCTTCCTCATGAATGGATAATGAGGATCACAGTTGTCGGTTGCGTCACACATTTGATAATCAACGTCAATAATCCCCAGGGAGACTGGGCGTTACAGACATCTATACAAATATATGCTAAATATGGTAACTATTATAAGTATTAACAGCAAAGGTAGTATCATTACATTAATACCATGATTATTATTGTTAATTATAATTATCATCATTATTATTGTTATTATTATTATTGTTATCATCATTATTTTATCACTATCGTAGTTATCATTATTATTTTTATCATTATCATTATTAGCATCATTATCATTATTATCATTATTATTATTATCATTATTATTATTATTATTATTATTATTATTATTATTATTATTATTATCATTATTATTATTATTATTATTATTGTTATTATTATCATTATCATTATTATCATTATTATTATTATCATCATTATTATTATTGATATTATTATCATTATTATTATTATCATTATTATTATTATCATTATCATTATCATTGTTATTATTATTATAATTATCGTTATTATTATTATTATTATTATTATTATTATTATTATTATTATTATTATCACTATTATTATTATTACTATTATTATTATTATCATTATCATTATTATTATTATCATTATCATTATTACTATTATCATCATCTAATCCTCAGAACCCTTTCTAGGTATTCCCTCAATAGCAGGGAGTGGATGGATACCTCTCGAGTGGGAAGTTCGACTAGATTGTTCTTCGATCGTATAATTTCACCGAAAGTGATTTTCACACGCGGTGTTAGTACAAGCAGGAAGAGTCCGGTAGTGCCATGTAAATAGCATAGATTACATTTTACATTGGCGATATCTAAGCTTGTAAATCCGTAGATCATATAAACAAGAGCGGTTATCAATAACGTCCTGAGGTATTCCGATCATCGCATGCTGTTGTGGTGATATACCTTTACATAAATCCATCCTGTACTACTTACTGCTTTCCAAGAAGGGCGTTTCTGACTCCGGAATATTTTTTCTCTCTGATTCACAAGTAATGTAGCGTGCAGAGGAACCATCATCAAGGGGCTGCAACACATCCTGTGATAGAATGTGAACGGATATTGTCAGGTCCCAATATTCACACCATGGATATCAACCCAGTGTGAGAGGCATTCCATGCTAATGTCCTGATATGATGCTACATTCATGAATGTTATTGACGGCCTGACAGCAGACATATCACCATTTTCACGACCAGGCTGGCAAGGGAGACTGCTTTATAACAAACCAGAAGTTCATGCGTGATTCGTTGCAGAAGAAGCGAGAGACACATCCATATCAGAGCAGTTCCGCTGGACATCTTGTACTAGAGGACGGGCCTAAGGAGGATGCTTCAAAGTGAGTCATTTTAAAACTAATTACATAAGACATTTGCATGAAATATGTGCGGTCACAGCACACTTTGTTTATATAGCCTAGAGTTTGACACACTCGATCCTGAGCACACTATAGTATGTGGTTATCGTGCGATATGATAGAGATATATAGTTATCAAAGACTATGAGGAACCTTATGAATAGCGCAATATATTCATAAACAATTATACTTTTAGTTTTTTCACGATCCTCGCGGGAGCCCATGACTACTGCATGTGTTGTACATGATCCAGTAGAATTTAAGCAGTATTTGTAAACTTCCTGAATTCATTGCTTATCTGTCAATTTACCGGTACTTTTTTCGTCGTTGTTGTAGAGCAGCCTTTCAAATATTGCCTTATCAACTCTTTTCCTTTTTTTCTCATACACTGTATTTCCATCTTCTATCGATGAGCGTTTGTTCTTTGCTTTTGTGATTACTAACTGTCTGTTACGGGAAGATAGGTTTACATTTGTGTTGTCTCGTCTCTTAACCTTGTGTTTTACCCGGGTCTAGGCCAGGTTATCATTTATTGGCTAGCACCAAGGGAAGGGTGAACACCTGGGTTGGATGTGGGCTAAATGCAATGTCTATGATCCGATTCCATTTGTGTGTGTGTGTGTGTGTGTGTGTGTGTGTGTGTGTGTGTGTGTGTGTGTGTGTGTGTGTGTGAGTGTGTGTCATTTCTACCTCATAAACTAAACTATCATTTCATTTTCACTCGGTGCGAGGCTAACATCTGGAATGACAGAGAGATTATACAGTATCCAACTTCAGCCAACCTAGATGTGACCTTCATATTGCCTATTCCACCTTTGTCAGGTCACCGAACAGGTCATGTTACGTTCTCTTGTTTCCCTACAATAGGATGGAGATCCAGATTGCCTTAGAACTGACACATTTCCATTCATAAAGCAGTAACTCAAATAGCGTTTCACTGAGTCACTACACTTTCCTCAAATTGAATATTGTTTAGTGTGTCCGACATCTTTTTGGAAAAATTTCGGGTATTATAGAATACCTTGTCAAGAGTCTAAGCTTCTGTAATCTTCGAAATAATCTCACCTACAAAATCTTAGAGTACTGGAAATTTTCAAGATTGTAACTCTTGTTTAAAGTCATTCACAACAAGGATGATTTCTTACCTTTCTTAAACCCTCAACCTCCCAAGGGTAAATCAAAGCAATTATGAATATGGGGTAGCTCTATTTACACCCTCAGGTAAATCTTATCAAGAAAGACACGGAGTGTAATATGATATTATATTGATTTGATATCAAGTTAACACCGAGATGGGTGATCATACATGATGGCCTCTTTATACCGGGAGCTATTGACCTCATATGAGGTCATGAAATGGCCACCTCTGCTCTCGAGGCGAGATTTAGGGTCATTGACACTAACAATGGCATCTAACGCATCGTTTCCAGACACTACGGCCTAAACGTTTCCCATATACTGAAAGGCATATTTAGATATGACTAGGGTACCTTTGATGGATGTGCGCTCTCATTTTACGTAAGAATTTGTGCTGCTTTGTTACTCTTACAAGATAATATAAAATTCAGATGTAGAGCTATCAGTACCCACCATTGTGAAGAAAACACTTACAAAATTGCCACACAATTCACTCTTTATGTATGGAAAATATTCTTGGAATGCCTTATACGACTGGCAGTGGTGCACCGTAAGTCAACGAGCATTCAGTAAACAACGATTCAGCAGGTTCAGTTGCACATTATGCTTAAGAAATTGTTTTCGATATTGCATTTGCCTAACTGGAAATTTAAGACACATCCTTCTGATTAGTTCAAGCATGTGATAGCTCTCTACCGTTACAATAAAGATATATTTCATACAGAAATCTAAAGTCAAGTCACAATTCAAAAAAGATTAACAGAAATCCAATATAGGCTTAACAGACACTTTGATTAATTCGGGCATAAGATTACCCTTCACAATGAAAAAACGGATAAATTCTTTCCGACTGAAAACTCAAGAACTTTCTAATATCCATTATGCCTATTCAAGTTATAATTCACAAAATACAGTTTGACATTATGCATCTTGAAGTCAAACTTCAGTTACTGAAAGTCAAAACAACAGAGGATCTTATAAATTCTCTATTTAGCATACATCAGAAAAGGAGGGTGACTGTGTTAACACGCTGGTTGGCTGGGAAGGATATTCAGTGTATGTATGGATAATGGTGAAGTGCCTGAGGATTGGCGGAATGCATGCATAGTGCCATTGTACCCAGGCAAAGGGGATACAGATGAGTGTTCAAACTACAGAGGTATAAGTTTGTTGAGTATTTCTGGGAAATTTTATGAGAGGGTACTGATTAAAAGGGTGAAGGCATGTATAGAGCATCAGATTGGGAAGAGTAGTGTAGTTTCAGAAGTGGTAGAGGATGTGTGGATCAGGTGTTTGCTTTGAAGAATGTATATGAGAAACACTTAGAGAAAAGCAGCTGTATCTGTATGTAGCTTTTATGAATCTGGAGAAGGCATATGGTAGGGTTGATAGACTTGCTTTGTGGAAGGTTTTAAGGGTATATGGTATGGGAGGTAAGTTGCCAGAAAAGGTGATATGAGTCCACGGGGAAATGAGACGCGAAAAGTTCCCAAGTGTACCTTCGTGTAATAATCACATCAACATGGGATGTAAAAGAAAGAAATATAACAGTCATTCATTTTAGATAAATAATTACTTTTGTTCATAATGACAACTGTGTTATCCCTATGTGCTTTAGTAATATGTGCATCATTGTATCTTTCATATCTTTAATAGCTTTTATAAACCTTTTAGGGCAATCAGGATCCGCAGGTTTTGACAAACTGTTTTACACTAAACTTTTGCAGATGTATATTTCATCATTAGGTAATTCACTATACTTTTCTAAATCACAGAAAGTGAACGGAATAGACTTCAAAGGAAAGTGAATTGTAGGTTAGATCATCTTATTGAAAACAGAAATCAGACTAGGAACACAAACTCTTCCTTCCTGATAAACCTGTCCAATAAACAACTGGACAAGGAATCTCTGCGTGACCAAGGTTACGGATCAACTTTTGTGTGCTCCAACAAGAACGTCATCTGTGTTGATATCACAGTCTTTCTGTGCATTCGAAAGTACAGTAAATTATCTGATGATGAAAATAACATCTGTAAAGGCTTAGTGCATGCCAAATTGTCAAATCAGTAGATTCTAAATGCCTTAAAAGTTTTATAAGGGCTATTAACACTTTGAAATAACACAATGATGTCTATATATATATATATATATATATATATATATATATATATATATATATATATATTCCCCTTTTAGAAACTTAAATACAAGGAGGGGAGGGTTTCTAGCCCCCAGCTCCCGTCCGGACACTTTAGTCGACTTCTACGACAAGTGAGGAATGCGTGCGAAGTATTCTCTCTCCCCTATCCCCAGGATAAATATATATATATATATATATATATATATATATATATATATATATATATATATATATATATATATATATATATATATATATATATATATATATATGTATGTATATATATATATATATATATATATATATATATATATATATATATATATATATATATATATATATATATATATATATACTTTTTTTTGGGGGGGGCTTTGTCGCTGTCTCCCGCGTTTGCGAGGTAGCGCAAGGAAACAGACGAAAGAAATGGCCCAACCACCCCCATACACATGTATATACATACGTCCACACACGCAAATATACATACCTACACAGCTTTCCATGCTTTACCCCAGACGCTTCACATGCCTTGATTCAATCCACTGACAGCACGTCAACCCCGGTATACCACATCGCTCCAATTCACTCTATTCCTTGCCCTCCTTTCACCCTCCTGCATGTTCAGGCCCATATCACACAAAATCTTTTTCACTCCATCTTTCCACCTCCAATTTGGTCTCCCTCTTCTCCTCGTTCCCTCCACCTCCGACACATAAATCCTCTTGGTCGATCTTTCCTCACTCATTCTCTCCATATGCCCAAACCATTTCAAAACACCCTCTTCTGCTCTCTCAACCACGCTCTTTTTATTTCCACACATCTCTCTTACCCTTACGTTACTTACTCGATCAAACCACCTCACACCACACATTGTCCTCAAACATCCCATTTCCAGCACATCCATCCTCCTGCGCACAACTCTATCCATAGCCCACGCCTCGCAACCATACAAAATTGTTGGAACCACTATTCCTTCAAACATACCCATTTTTGCTTTCCGAGATAATGTTCTCGACTTCCACACGTTATTCAAGGCTCCCAGAATTTTCGCCCCTCCCCCACCCTATGATCCACTTCCGCTTCCATGGCTCCATCCGCTGCCAGATCCACTCCCAGATATCTAAAACACTTTACTTCCTCCAGTTTTTCTCCATTCAAACTTACCTCCCAATTGACTTGACCCTCAACCCTACTGTACCTAATAACCTTGCTCTTATTCACATTTACTCTTAACTTTCTTCTTTCACACACTTTATCAAACTCAGTCATCAGCTTCGGCAGTTTCTCACATGAATCAGCCACCAGCGCTGTATCATCAGCGAACAACAACTGACACTTCCCAAGCTCTCTCATCCCCAACAGACTTCATACTTGCCCCTCTTTCCAAAACTCTTGCATTCACCTCCCTAACAACCCCATCCATAAACAAATTAAACAACCATGGAGACATCACACACCCCTGCCGCAAACCTACATTCACTGAGAACCAATCACTTTCCTCTCTTCCTACACGTACACATGCCTTACATCCTCGATAAAAACTTTTCACTGCTTCTAACAACTTGCCTCCCACACCATATATTCTTAATACCTTCCACAGAGCATTTCTATCAACTCTGTCACATGCCTTCTCCAGATCCATAAATGCTACATACAAATCCATTTGCTTTTCTAAGTATTTCTCACATACATTCTTCAAAGCAAACACCTGATCCACACATCCTCTACCACTTCTGAAACCACACTGCTCTTCCCCAATCTGATGCTCTGTACATGCCTTCACCCTCTCAATCAGTACCCTCCCATATAATTTACCAGGAATACTCAACAAACTTATACCTCTGTAATTTGAGCACTCACTCTTATCCCCTTTGCCTTTGTACAATGGCACTATGCACGCATTCCGCCAATCCTCAGGCACCTCACAATGAGTCATACATACATTAAATAACCTTACCAACCAGTCTACAATACAGTCACCCCCTTTTTTAATAAATTCCACTGCAATACCATCCAAACCTGCTGCCTTGCCGGCTTTCATCTTCCGCAAAGCTTTTACTACCTCTTCTCTGTTTACCAAATCATTTTCCCTAACCCTCTCACTTTGCACACCACCTCGACCAAAACACCCGATATCTGCCACTCTATCATCAAACACATTCAACAAACCTTCAAAATACTCACTCCATCTCCTTCTTACATCACCACTACTTGTTATCACCTTCCCATTTGCACACTTCACTGAAGTTCCAATTTGCTCCCTTGTCTTACGCACTTTATTTACCTCCTTCCAGAACATCTTTTTATTCTCCCTAAAATTTAATGATACTCTCTCACCCCAACTCTCATTTGCCCTTTTTTTCACCTCTTGCACCTTTCTCTTGACCTCCTGTCTCTTTCTTTTATACATCTCCCATTCAATTGCATTTTTTCCCTGCAAAAATCGTCCAAATGCCTCTCTCTTCTCTTTCACTAATACTCTTACTTCTTCATCCCACCACTCACTACCCTTTCTAATCAACCCACCTCCCACTCTTCTCATGCCACAAGCATCTTTTGCGCAATCCATCACTGATTCCCTAAATACATCCCATTCCTCCCCCACTCCCCTTACTTCCATTGTTCTCACCTTTTTCCATTCTGTACTCAGTCTCTCCTGGTACTTCCTCACACAAGTCTCCTTCCCAAGCTCACTTACTCTCACCACCCTCTTCACCCCAACAATCACTCTTCTTTTCTGAAAACCCATACAAATCTTCACCTTAGCCTCCACAAGATAATGATCAGACATCCCTCCAGTTGCACCTCTCAGCACATTAACATCCAAAAGTCTCTCTTTCGCGCGCCTGTCAATTATTACGTAATCCAATAACGCTCTCTGGCCATCTCTCCTACTTACATAAGTATACTTATGTATATCTCGCTTTTTAAACCAGGTATTCCCAATCATCAGTCCTTTTTCAGCACATAATTCTACAAGCTCTTCACCATTTCCATTTACAACACTGAACACCCCATGTATACCAATTATTCCCTCAACTGCCACATTACTCACCTTTGCATTCAAATCACCTATCACTATAACCCGGTCTCGTGCATCAAAACCACTAACACACTCATTCAGCTGCTCCCAAAACACTTGCCTCTCATGATCTTTCTTCTCATGCCCAGGTGCATATGCACCAATAATCACCCATCTCTCTCCATCAACTTTCAGTTTTACTCATATCAATCGAGAATTTACTTTCATACGTTCTATCACATACTCCCACAACTCCTGTTTCAGGAGTACTGCTACTCCTTCCCTTGCTCTTATCCTCTCACTAACCCCTGACTTTACTCCCAAGACATTCCCAAACCACTCTTCCCCTTTACCCTTGAGCTTCGTTTCACTCAGAGCCAAAAAGTCCAGGTTCCTTTCCTCAAACATACTACCTATTTCTCCTTTTTTCACATCTTGGTTACATCCACACACATTTAGGCGCCCCAATCTGAGCCTTCGAGGAGGATGAGCACTCCCCTCGTGACTCCTTCTTCTGTTTCCCATTTTAGAAAGTTAAAAATACAAGGAGGGGAGGAATTATGCGTAAGACAAGGGAGCAAATGGGAGCTTCAGTGAAGGGGGGTAATGGGGTGTGTGATGTCTCCATGGTTGTTTAATTTGTTTATGGATGGGGTTGTTAGGGGGGTGAATGCAAGAGTTTTGGAAAGAGGGGCAAGTATGCAGTCTGTTCTGGATGAGAGAGCTTGGGAAGTGAGTCAGTTGTTGTTCGCTGATGATACAGCGCTGGTGGCTGATTCATGTAAGAAACTGCAGAAGCTGGTGACTGAGTTTGGTAAAGTGTTTGAAAGAAGAAAGTTAGGAGTAAATGTGAATAAGAGCAAGGTTATTAGGTACAGTAGGGTTGAGGGTCAAGTCAATTGGGAGGTGAGTTTGAATGGAGAAAAACTGGAGGAAGTAAATTGTTTTCGATATCTGGGAGTGGATCTGGCAGTGGATGGAACAATGGAAGCGGAAGTGAATCATAGGGTGGGGGGGGGGCTAAAAATCTGGTACCCTTGAAGAATGTTTGGAAGTCGAGAACATTATCTCGGAAAGCAAAAATGGGTATGTTTGAAGGAATAGTGGTTCCAACAATGTTGTATGGTTGCGAGGCGTGGAATATGGATAGAGTTGTGCGCATGAGGGTGGATGTGCTGGAAATGAGATGTTTGAGGACAATATGGGGTGTGAGGTGGTTTGATCGAGTAAGTAATGTAAGGGTAAGAGAGATGTGTGGAAATAAAAAGAGTGTGGTTGAGAAAGCAGAAGAGGGTGTTTTGAAATGGTTTGATCACAGGGAGAGAATGAGTGAGGAAAGATTGACCAAGAGGATATATGTGTCAGAGGTGGAGGGAACGAGAAGTGGGAGAGCAAATTTTAGGTGGAAAGATGGAGTGAAAAAGATTTTGAGTGATCGGGGCCTGAACATGCAGGAGGGTGAAAGGCGTGCAAGGAATAGAGTGAATTGGAAAGATGCGGTATAAGGGGGTTGACGTGCTGTCAGTTGATTGAACCAGGGCATGTGAATCGTTTGGGGTAAAGCATGGAAAGTTTTGTGGGGCCTGGATGTTGAAAGGGAGCTGTGGTTTCGGTGCATTATTACATGACAGCTCGAGACTGAGTGTGAACGAATAGGGCCTTTGGTGTCTTTTCCTAGCGCTACCTCGCACACATGAGGGGGGAGGGGGATGTTTTTCCATATTTGGCGAGGTGGCGATGGGAACAAATGAAGGCAGACAGTATGAATAATGTACATGTGTATATATGTATATGTCTGTGTGTGTATATATTTGTGTACATTGAGATGTATAGGTATGTATATTTGCGTGTGTGGACGTGTATGTATATACATGTGTATGCAGGCGGTTTGGGACATTCTTTCGTCTTTTACCTTGCGCTACCTCGCTAACGCGGGAGACAGCGACAAAGCATAATATAAATAAAAATATATATATATATGTATATATATATATATATATATCTTTTCTTTCTTTCAAACTATTCGCCATTTCCCGCGTTAGCGAGGTAGCGTTAAGAACAGAGGACTGGGCCTTTGAGGGAATATCCTCACCTGGCCCGCTTCTCCTTTCCATCTTTTGGAAAATTAAAAAAAAAAAAAAAAAAAAAACGAGAGGGGAGGATTTCCAGCCCCCTTCTATGACACGCAGGGAATATGTGGGAAGTATTCTTTCTCCCCTCTATATATATATATATATATATATATATATATGTAGGAAGAGAGGAAAGTGATTGGTTCTCAGTGAATATAGGTTTGCGGCAGGGGTGTGTGATGTCTCCATGGTTGTTTAATTTGTTTATGGATGGGGTTGTTAGGGAGGTGAATGCAAGAGTTTTGGAAAGAGGGGCAAGTATGAAGTCTGTTGGGGATGAGAGAGCTTGGGAAGTGAGTCAGTTGTTGTTCGCTGATGATACAGGGCTGGTGGCTGATTCATGTGAGAAACTGCAGAAGCTGGTGACTGAGTTTGGTAAAGTGTGTGAAAGAAGAAAGTTAAGAGTAAATGTGAATAAGAGCAAGGTAATTAGGTACAGTAGGGTTGAGGGTCAAGTCAATTGGGAGGTAAGTTTGAATGGAGAAAAACTGGAGGAAGTAAAGTGTTTTAGATATCTGGGAGTGGATCTGCAAGCGGATGGAACCATGGAAGCGGAAGTGGATCATAGGGTGGGGGAGGGGGCGAAAATCCTGGGAGCCTTGAAGAATGTGTGGAAGTCGAGAACATTATCTCGGAAAGCAAAAATGGGTATGTTTGAAGGAATAGTGGTTCCAACAATGTTGTATGGTTGCGAGGCGTGGGCTATGGATAGAGTTGTGCGCAGGAGGATGGATGTGCTGGAAATGAGATGTTTGAGGACAATGTGTGGTGTGAGGTGGTTTGATCGAGTGAGTAACGTAAGGGTAAGAGAGATGTGTGGAAATAAAAAGAGCGTGGTTGAGAGAGCAGAAGAGGGTGTTTTGAAGTGGTTTGGGCACATGGAGAGGATGAGTGAGGAAAGATTGACCAAGAGGATATATGTGTCGGAGGTGGAGGGAACAAGGAGAAGAGGGAGACCAAATTGGAGGTGGAAAGATGGAGTGAAAAAGATTTTGTGTGATCGGGGCCTGAGCATGCAGGAGGGTGAAAGGAGGGCAAGGAATAGAGTGATTTGGAGCGATGTGGTATACCGGGGTTGACGTGCTGTCAGTGGATTGAATCAAGGCATGTGAAGCGTCTGGGGTAAACCATGGAAAGCTGTGTAGGTATGTATATTTGCGTGTGTGGACGTATGTATATACATGTGTATGGGGGGGGTTGGGCCATTTCTTTCGTCTGTTTCCTTGCGCTACCTCGCAAACGCGGGAGACAGCGACAAAGTATAATAAAAATAATAAAAAAAATATATATATATATATATATATATATATATATATATATATATATATATATAAGTATATATATACATATATATACATATATATATATATATATATATATATATATATATATATATATATATATATATATATATATATATATATATATATATATATATATATATATATATATATATATATATATATATATATATATATATATATATATATATATATATATATATATATATATATATATATATATATATATATATATATATATATATATATATATATATATATATATCAGATTGGGGAAGAGCAGTGTGGTTTCAGAAGTGGTAGAGGATGTGTGGATCAGGTGTTTGCTTTGAAGAATGTATGTGAGAAATATTTAGAAAAGCAAATGGATTTTTATGTAGCATTTATGGATCTGGAGAAGGCATATGATAGAGTTGATAGAGATGCTCTGTGGAAGGTATTAAGAATATATGGTGTGGGAGGAAAGTTGTTAGAAGCAGTGAAAAGTCTTTATCGAGGATGTAAGGCATGTGTACGGGTAGGAAGAGAGGAAAGTGATTGGTTCTCAGTGAATGTAGGTTTGCGGCAGAGGTGTGTGATGTCTCCATGGTTGTTTAGTTTGTTTATGGATGGGGTTGTTAGGGAGGTAAATGCAAGAGTTTTGGAAAGAAGGGCAAGTATGAAGTCTGTTGGGGATGAGAGAGCTTGGGAAGTGAGTCAGTTGTTCGCTGATGATACAGCGCTGGTGGCTGATTCATGTGAGAAACTGCAGAAGCTGGTGAATGAGTTTGGTAAAGTGTGTGGAAGAAGAAAGTTAAGAGTAAATGTGAATAAGAGCAAGGTTATTAGGTACAGTAGGGTTGAGGGTCAAGTCAGTTGGGAGGTGAGTTTGAATGGAGAAAAACTGGAGGAAGTGAAGTGTTTTAGATATCTGGGAGTGGATCTGGCAGCGGATGGAAACGTGGAAGCGGACGTGGATCATACGGTGGGGGAGGGGGCGAAAATCCTGGGGGCCTTGAAGAATGTGTGGAAGTCGAGAACATTATCTCGGAAAGCAAAAATGGGTATGTTTGAAGGAATAGTGGTTCCAACAATGTTGCATGGTTGCGAGGCATGGGCTATGGATAGAGTTGTGCGCAGGAGGATGGATGTGCTTGAAATGAGATGTTTGAGGACAATGTGTGGTGTGAGGTGGTTTGATCGAGTGAGTATCGAAAGGGTAAGAGAGATATGTGGAAATAAAAAGAGCGTGGTTGAGAGAGCAGAAGAGGGTGTTTTGAAGTGGTTTGGGCACATGGAGAGGATGAGTGAGGAAAGATTGACCAAGAGGATATATGTGTCGGAGGTGGAGGGAACAAGGAGAAGAGGGAGACCAAATTGGAGGTGGAAAGATGGAGTGAAAAAGATTTTGTGTGATCGGGGCCTGAACATGCACTAGGGTGAAAGGAGGGCAAGGAATAGAGTGAATTGGAGCGATGTGGTATACCGGGGTTGACGTGCTGTCAGTGGATTGAATCAAGGCATGTGAAGCGTCTGGGGTAAACCATGGAAAGCTGTGTAGGTATGTATATTTGCGTGTGTGGACGTATGTATATACATGTGTATGGGGGGGGTTGGGCCATTTCTTTCGTCTGTTTCCTTGCGCTACCTCGCAAACGCGGGATACAGCGACAAAGTATAATAAAAAAAATAAAAAAAAATATATATATATATATATATATATACATATATATATATATATATATATTTATATATATATATATATATATATATATATATATTTATATATATATATATATATATATATTTTTTTTTTTTTTTTTGCTTTGTCGCTGTCTCCCGCGTTTGCGAGGTAGCGCAAGGAAACAGACAAAAGAAATGGCCCAACCCACCCCCATACACATGTATATACATACGTCCGCACACGCAAATATACATACCTACACAGCTTTCCATGCTTTACCCCAGACGCTTCACATGCCTTGATTCAATCCACTGACAGCACGTCAACCCCGGTATACCACATCGATCCAATTCACTCTATTCCTTACCCTCCTTTCACCCTCCTGCATGTTCAGGCCCCGATCACACAAAATCTTTTTCACTCCATCTTTCCACCTCCAATTTGGTCTCCCTCTTCTCCTCGTTCCCTCCACCTCCGACACATATATCCTCTTGGTCAATCTTTCCTCACTCATCCTCTCCATGTGCCCAAACCACTTCAAAACACCCTATTCTGCTCTCTCAACCACGCTCTTTTTATTTCCACATATCTCTCTTACCCTTTCGATACTCACTCGATCAAACCACCTCACACCACACATTGTCCTCAAACATCTCATTTCAAGCACATCCATCCTCCTGCGCACAACTCTATCCATAGCCCACGCCTCGCAACCATGCAACATTGTTGGAACCACTATTCCTTCAAACATACCCATTTTTGCTTTCCGAGATAATGTTCTCGACTTCCACACATTCTTCAAGGCCCCCAGGATTTTCGCCCCCTCCCCCACCCTATGATCCACGTCCGCTTCCACGGTTCCATCCGCTGCCAGATCCACTCCCAGATATCTAAAACACTTCACTTCCTCCAGTTTTTCTCCATTCAAACTCACCTCCCAATTGACTTGACCCTCAACCCTACTGTACCTAATAACCTTGTTCTTATTCACATTAACTCTTAACTTTCTTCTTTCACACACTTTATCAAACTCAGTCACCAGCTTCTGCAGTTTCTCACATGAATCAGCCACCAGCGCTGTATCATCAGCGAACAACAACTGACTCACTTCCCAAGCTCTCTCATCCCCAACAGACTTCATACTTGCCCCTCTTTCCAAAACTCTTGAATTCACCTCCCTAACAACCCCATCTATAAACAAATTAAACAACCATGGAGACATCACACACCCCTGCCGGAAACCTACATTCACTGAGAACCAATCACTTTCCTCTCTTCCTACACGTACACATGCCTTACATCCTCGATAAAAACTTTTCAGTGCTTCTAACAACTTGCCTCCCACACCATATATTCTTAATACCTTCCACAGAGCATCTCTATCAACTCTATCATATGCCTTCTCGAGATCCATAAATGCTACATACAAATCCATTTGCTTTTCTAAGTATTTCTCACATACATTCTTCAAAGCAAACACCTGAATCACACATCCTATACCACTTCTGAAACCACACTGCTCTTCCCCAATCTGATGCTCTGTACGTGCCTTCACCCTCTCAATCAATACCCTCCCATATAATTAGCCAGGAATAATCAACAAACTTATACCTCTGTAATTTGAGCACTCACTCTTATCCCCTTTGCCTTTGTATAATGGCACTATGCACGCATTCCGCCAATCCTCAGGCACCTCACCATGAGTCATACATACATTAAATATATATATATATATATATATGTATATATATATATATATATATATATATATATATATATATATATATATATATATATATATATATATATATATATATATATATATATATATATATATATATTGGAAAGGATCACAATTTTGCGCGTGATCAAGATATTCCTATGAGTCCACGTGTTTCGTGTGTTATTTTCCCCGTGGACTCATAGGAATATATCAGGGCATGTGAAGGGTCTGCGGTAGAACATGGAAAGCTTTGTTGGTATGTATATTTCCGTGTGTGGACGTATGTATATACATGTGTATTGGGGTGGGTTGGGCCATTTCTTTCGTCTGTTTCCTTGCGCTACCTCGCAAACGCGGGAGACAGCGACAAAGCAAAAAAAAAAAAAAGAAAAAAAAATATATATATATATTTATATATATATATATATATATATATATATATATATATATATATATATATATATATATATATATATATATATATATATATATATATAAATAAAGTGTATAAGACAAGGAAGCAAATGGGAACTTCATTGAAGGGCGCAAATGGGGAGGTGATAACAAGTAGTGGAGATTTGAGAAGGAGATGGAGTGAGTATTTTGAAGGTTTGTTGAATGTGTTTGATGATAGAGTGGCAGATATAGGGTGTTTTGGTCGAGGTGGTGTGGAAAGTGAGAGGGTTAGGGAAAATGATTTGGTAAACAGAGAAGAGGTAGTAAAAGCTTTGCTAAAGATGAAAGCCGGCAACGCAGCAGGCTTGGATGGTATTGCAGTGGAATTTATTAAAAAAGGGGGTGACTGTATTTTTGACTGGTTGGTAAGGTTATTTATTTTATATATGACTCATGGTGAGGTGCCTGACGATTGGCGGAATGCGTGCATAGTGCCATTGTACAAAGGCAAAGGGGATAAGAGTGAGTGCTCAAATTACAGAGGTATAAGTGTGTTGAGTATTCCTGGTAAATTATATGGGAGGGTATTGATTGAGAGGGTGAAGGCATGTACAGAGCATCAGATTGGGGAAGAGCAGTGTGGTTCCAGAAGTGGTAGAGGATGTGTGGATCAGGTATTTGCTTTGAAGAATGTATGTGAGAAATACTTAGAAAAGCAAATGGATTTGTATGTAGCATTTATGGATCTGGAGAAGGCATATGATAGAGTTGATAGAGATGCTCTGTGGAAGGTATTAAGAATATATGGTGTTGGAGGCAAGTTGTTAGAAGCAGTGAAAAGTTTTTATCGAGGATGTGGGGCATGTGTACGTGTAGGAAGAGAGGAAAGTGATTGGTTCTCAGTGAATGTAGGTTTGCGCCAGGGGTGTGTGATGTCTCCATGGTTGTTTAATTTGTTTATGGATGGGGTTGTTAGGGAGGTGAATGCAAGAGTTTTGGAAAGAGGGGCAAGTATGAAGTCTGTTGTTTATGAGAGAGCTTGGGAAGTGAGTCAATTGTTGTTCGCTGATGATACAGCGCTTGTGGCTGATTCATGTGAGAAACTGCAGAAGCTGGTGACTGAGTTTGGTAAAGTGTGTGAAAGAAGAAAGTTAAGAGTAAATGTGAATAAGAGCAAGGTTATTACGTACAGTAGGGTTGAGGGTGAAGTCAAATGGGAGATATATGTTTGAATGGAGAAAAACTGGAGGAAGTAAAGTGTTTTAGATATCTGGGAGTGGATCTGGCAGCGGATGGAACCATGGAAGCGGAAGTGAATCATAGAGTGGGGGAGGGGGCGAAAATCCTGGGAGCCTTGAAGAATGTGTGGAAGTCGAGAACATTATCTCGGAGAGCAAATATGGCTATGTTTGAATGAATAGTGGTTCCAACAATGTTGTATGGTTGCGAGGCGTGGGCTATGGATAGATTTGTGCGCAGGAGGGTGGATGTGCTGGAAATGAGATGTTTGAGGACAATTGTGGTTAGTAATGTAAGTAATGTTTGTAATGTAAGGGTAAGAGAGATGTGTGGAAATAAAAAGAGTGTGGTTGAGAGAGTAGAAGAGGGTGTTTTGAAATGGTTTGGTCACATGGAGAGAATGAGTGAGGAAAGATTGACCAAGAGGATATATGTGTCGGAGGGGAGGGAACGAGGCGAAGTGGGAGACCAAATTGGAGGTGGAAAGATGGAGTGAAAAAGATTTTGTGTGATTGGGGCCTGAACATGCAGGAGGGTGAAAGGCGGGCAAGGAATAGAGTGAATTGGATCGATGTGGTATACCGGGGTTGACGTGCTGTCAGTGGATTGAATCAGGGCATGTGAAGCGTCTGGGGTAAACCATGGAAAGTTGTGTGGGGAGTGGATGTGGAAAGGGGGCTGTGGTTTCGGGCATTATTGCGTGACAGCTCGAGACTGAGTGTGAACGAATAGGGCCTTCGTTGTCTTTTCCTCGTGCTACCTTGCACATATGAGGGGGGAGGGGGATGGTATTCCTTGTGTATCGAGGTGGCGATGGGAATGAATAGGGGCAGACAGGTGAATTGTGTGCATGGGTATATATGTATGTGTCTCTGTGTGTATATATATGTGTATATTGAGATGTATAGGTATGTATATTTGCGTGTGTGGGCGTGTGTGTGTGTACATTGTGTATTGGGGTGGGTTGTGCCATTTCTTTCGTCTGTTTCCTTGCGCTACCTCGCAAACGCGGGAGACAGCGACAAAGCAAAATAAATAAAATAAATATATTTATATATATATATTATTGTTTATTACTTATTATTCATTTTGCTTTGTCGTTGTCTCCCGCGTTAGCTAGGTAGCGCGAGGAAACAGACGAAAGAATAGCCCAACCCGCCCACATACACATGTATATACATACACGTCCACACAAGCAAATATACATACCTATACATCTCAACGTATACATATATATACACACACAGAAATATACATATATAGACATGTACATAATTCATACTGTCTGCCTTTATTCATTCCCATCGCCACACCGCTATACATGAAATAACAACCCCATCCACCCGCAGGTGAGGGATGTATCGCTAGGAAAAGGCAACGAAGGTCATATTCGTTCACACTCAGTCTCTAGCTGTAATGTATATTGCACTGAAACTACAGCTAACTTTCCACATCCAGGCCCCACAGAACTTTCCATGGTTTACACCAGATGCTTCACACGCCCTGGTTCAATCCATTTACAGCACGTCAACCACGGTATACCATATCGTACCAATTCACTCTACTCCTAGCACGCTTTTCACCCTCCTGCATGTTCAGGCCCCGATCACTTAAAATCTTTTTCACTCCATCTTTCCACCTACAACTTGGTCTCCCACTTCTCCTCGTTCGTTCCACCTCTGACACATATATCTTCTTCGTCAATATTTCCTCACTCATTCTGTTCATGTGACCAAACAATAGCAAAACACCCTCTTCTGCTCTCTCAACCACTCTCTTTGTATTACCATACATCTCTCCTACCCTATTATTACTTACTCGATCAAAGCACCTCACACCATATATTTTCCTCAGGCATCTCATTTCCAGCACATCCACCCTCCTCCGCACAACTCCATCTATACCACGCCTCGCAACCATATAACATTATTGGAACCACTATTCCTTCAAACATACCCATTTTAGCTTTCCGAGCTAATGTTGTCGATTTCCACACATTCTTCAACTCTCCCAGAACTTTCGCCCCCTCTCTCACCCTATGATTCTCTTCTGCTTCCAAGGTTCCATCCGCTGCTAAATCCACTCTCATATATCTAAAACACTTCACTTCCTCCAGTTTTTCTCCATTCAAACTTACCTCCCGATTGACTTGTCCCTCAACCCTACGGTAACTATTAACCTTGCTCTTATTCACAATTACTCTCAGCTTTCTTCTTTCACACACTTTACCAAAATCAGTCACCAACTTCTGCAGTTTCTCACACGAATCCGCCACCAGAGCTGAGTCATCAGCGAACAACAACTGACTCCCTTCACAAGCTCTCTCATCCACAACAGACTGCATACTTGTTCCTGTCTCCAAAATTCTTTCAATCACCTCCCTAACAACCCCATCCATAAACAAATTAAACAACCATGGAGACATCACACACCCCTGCCAAAAACCAACATTCCCTGACAACGAATGACTTTCCTCTCTTCATACACGTACACATGCCCCACATCCTCGACAAAAACTTTTCACTGCTTCTGACAACTTGCCCCCCACACCATATATTCTTAATACCTTCCACAGAGCATCTCTATCAACTCTATCATATGCCTTCTCCAGATCCATAAATGCTATATACAAATCCATTTGTTTTTCTGAGTATTTCTCACATACATTCTTCAAAGCAAACACCTGATCCACACATCCTCTACCACTTCTGAAACCACACTGCTCTTCCTCAATGTGATGTTCTGTACATGCCTTCACCCTCTCAATATATACCCTCCCATATAATTTGCCAGGAATACTCAACAAACTTATACCTCTGTAATTTCAGCACTCACTTTTATAACCTTTGCTCTTGTACAATGGAACTATGCAAGCATTTCTCCAATTCTGAGGCAACTCACCATACAGTGAATAACCTTACCAACCAGTCAACAATACAGTCACCGCCTTCTTTATTAAATTCCACTGCAATACCATCCAAACCCGCTGCCTCGCCGGCTGTCATCTTCCGCAGAGCTTTTACTACCTCTTCTCTATTTACCAAATCATCCCCCCTAACCCTCTCACTTTGGAAATCACTTCGACCAAAACACCCTATATCTGCCACCCTATCATCAAACACATTCAACAAACCTTCAAAATACTCACTCCATCTTCTTCTCACATCACCACTACTTATCATCTCCCCATTAGCCCCCTTCACTGAAGTTTCCATTTGTTGTCTTGTCTTACGCACTTTATTTACCTCTTTCAAAACATCTGTTTATTCTCGCTAAAATTTAATGATACTCTCTCACCCCAACTCTCATTTGCCCTCTTTTTCACCTCTTGCACCTTTCTCATGACCTCCTGCCTCTTTCTTTTATACATCTCTCAGTCATTTCCATTATTTCCCTGCAAAAATTGTCCAACTGCCTCTCTATTCTGTTTCACTAATAATCTTACTTCTTCATTCCACCGCTCACTACCCTTTCTAATCTGCCCACCTCCCACGCTTCTCATCCCACAAGCATCTTTTGCACAAGCCATCACTGCTTCCATAAATACATCCCATTTCATACCCACTCCCCTTACCTCCTTTGTTCTCACCATTTTCCATTCTGTACTCAATCTCTCCTGGTACTTCCTCACAAAAGTCTCCTTCCCAACCTCACTTACACTCACCACTCTCGTCACTCCTACTTACATACGTATACTTATGTAATACTCTCCTTTTAAACCAGGTATTCCCATTCACCAGTCTTCTTTCATCACATAGATCTACAAGCTCTTCACCATTTCCATTTACAACACTGAACACCCCATGTACACCAATTTTTCCCTCAACTGCCACATAACTCACCTTTGCATTCAAATCACCCATCACTATAACCCGGTCTCGTGCATCAAAACTATTAACACACTCACTCAGCTGCTCCCAAAACACTTGCCTCACATCATTTTTTTCCTCATGCCCAGGTGTATTTTCACCTACAATCACCCATCTCACGCCATCCACTTTCAATTTTAGCAATAACAATCTACTTTCTTACACTCTATCACATACTCTCCCCATTCCTGTTTCAGGAGTAGTGCTACTCCTTCCCTTTCTCTTGTCCCCTCACTAACCCCTGACTTTACTCCTAGGACATTCCCAAACTACTCTTCCCCTTTACCCTTGAGCTTCGTTTCACTCAGAGCCAAAACATCCGGGTTCCTTTCCTCAAATATACTACCTATCTCTACTTTCTTCTCATCTTGGTTACACCCACACACATTTATACATCCCGCATGGCTTCTTCTTCTGTTTCCCTTTTACAAAGTTAAAATACAAGGAGTACAGAGTTTTCAGTCCCCCACTCCCGTCACCTTTAGTCTCCTACTACGACACGTGAGGAATGCGTGGGAAGTATTCTTTCTTCCCCGCCCAGGGATAGCTATATATATATATATATATATATATATATATATATATATATATATATATATATATATATATATATATATATATATATATATATATATATATATATATATATATATATATATATATATAAATATATATATATATATATATATATATATATATATATATATATATATATATATATATATATATATATATATATATATATATATATATATATATATATATATATATATATATATATATATATATGCAAAGGTGAGTAATGTGGCAGTTGAGGGAATAATTGGTATACATGGGGTGTTCAGTGTTGTAAATGGACATGGTGAAGAGCTTGTAGATTTACGTGCTGAAAAAGGACTGGTGATTGGTAATACCTGGTTTAAAAAGCGAGATATACATAAGTATACGTATCTAAGTAGGAGAGATGGCCAGAGAGCGTTATTGGATTACGTGTTAATTGACAGGCCGTGCGAAAGAGAGACTTTTGGATGTTAATGTGCTGAGAGGTGCAACTGGAGGGATGTCTGATCATCATCTTGTGGAGGCTAAGGTGAAGATTTGTTGGGTTTTCAGAGAAGAAGAGTGAATGTTGGGGTGAAGAGGGTGGTGAGAGTAAGTGAGCTTGGGAAGGAGACTTGCGTGAGGAAGTACCAGGAGAGACTGAGTACAGAATGGAAAAAGGTGAGAACAATGGAAGTAAGGGGAGTGGGGGAGGTATGGGATGTATTTAGGGAATCAGTGATGGATTGCGCAAAAGATGCTTGTGGCATGAGAAGAGTGGGAGGTGGGTTGATTAGAAAGGGTAGTGAGTGGTGGGATGAAGAAGTAAGATTATTAGTGAAAGAGAAGAGAGAGGCATTTGGACGATTTTTGCAGGGAAAAAATCCAATTGAGTGGGAGATGTATAAAAGAAAGAGACAGGAGGTCAAGAGAAAGGTGCAAGAGGTGAAAAAGAGGGCAAATGAGAGTTGGGGTGAGAGAGTATCATTAAATTTTAGGGAGAATAAAAAGATGTTCTGGAAGGAGGTAAATAAAGTGCGTAAGACAATAGAGCAAATGGGAACTTCAGTGAAGGGCGCAAATGGGAGGTGATAACAAGTAGTGATGATGTGAGGAGATGGAGTGAGCATTTTGAAGGTTTGTTGAATGTGTTTGATGATAGAGTGGGAGATATAGGGTGTTTTGGTCGAGGTGTTGTGCAAAGTGAGAGGATTAGGGAAAATGATTTGGTAAACAGAGAAGAGGTAGTAAAAGCTTTGCAGAAGATGAAAGCCGGCAAGGCAGCAGGTTTGGATGGTATTGCAGTGGAACATACCCAACCAGTCAACAATACAGTCACCCCCTTTTTTAATAAATTCCACTGCAATACCATCCAAACTTCCTGCCTTGTCTGCTTGGATATAGGGTGTTTTGGTCGAGGTGGTGTGCAAAGTGAGAGGATTAGGGAAAATGATTTGGTAAACAGAGAAGAGGTAGTAAAAGCTCATTTCCAGCACATGCACCCTCAAGCGCACAATTCTATCCACAGCCGACGCCTCGCAACCATACAACATCGTTGGAACGACTATTCCTTCAAATATAGCCATTTTTGCTTTCGGAGATAATGTTCTCGATTTCCACACATTCTTCAAGGCTCCTAGGATTTTCGCCCCCTCCCCCACCTAATGATTCACTTCCGCTTCCATGGTTCCATCCGCTGCAAGATCCACTCCCAGATTTCTAAAACTCTTTACTTCCTCCAGTTTTTCTCCATTCAAGCTTACCTCCCAATTGACTTGACCCTGAACCTTACCCTACCTAATTACCTTGCTCTTATTCACATTTACTCTTAACTTTTTTTTTTTTCACACACTTTACCAAACTCAGTCACCAGCTTCTGCAGTTTCTCACATGAATCAGCCACAAGCGCTGTATCATCAGCGAACAACAACTGGCTGACATCCCAAGCTCTCTCATCCCCAACAGACTTCATACTTGCCCCTCTTTCCAAAACTCTTGCATTCACCTCCCTAACAACCCCATCCATAAACAAATTAAACAACCATGGAGACATCACACACCCCTGCCGCAAACCTAAATTCACTGGGAACCTATCACTTTCCTCTCTTCCTACACGTACACATGCCTTACATCCTCGATAAAAACTTTTCACTGCTTCTAACAACTTGCCTCCCACACTATATATTCTTTATACCTTCCACAGAGCATCTCTATCAACTCTTACATTCTCCAAAGCAAACACCTGATCCACGCATCCTCTACCACTTCTGAAACCACACTGCTCTTCCCCAATCTGATGCTCTGTACATGCCTTCACCCTCTCAATCAATACCCTCCCATATAATTTACCATTAATACTCAACAAACTTATTCCTCTGTAATTTGAGCACTCACTCTTATCCCCTTTGCCTTTGTACAGTGGCACTATGCACGCATTCCACCAATCCTCAGGCACCTCACCATGAGTCATACATACATTAAATAACCTTACCAACCAGTCAACAATACAGTCACCCCTTTTTTAATAGATTCAACTGCAATACCATCGAAACGTGCTGCGTTGCCGGCTTTCATCTTCCACAAAGCTTTTACTACCTCTTCTCTGTTTACCAAATAATTTTCCCTAACCTTCTCACTTTGCACACCACCTCGACCAAAACACCCTATATCTCCCACTCTATCATCAAACACATTCAACAAACCTTCAAAATACTCACCCCATCTCCCTCTCACATCACCACTACTTGTTATCACCTCCCCATTAGCGCCCTTCACTGAAGTTCCCATTTGCTCCCTTGTCTTACGCACTTTATTTACCTACTTCCAGAACATCTTTTTATTCTCCCTAAAATTTAATGATACTCTCTCACCCCAACTCTCATTTGCCCTCTTTTTCACCTCTTGTACCTTTCTCTTGACCTCCTGTCTCTTTCTTTTATACATCTCCTACTCAATTGCATTTTTTCCCTGCAAAAATTGTCCAAATGCTTCTCTCTTCTCTTTCACTAATATATATATATATATATATATATATATATATATATATATATATTCTTTTTTTTTATACCTCGTCGCTGTCTCCCGCGTTTGCGAGGTAGCGCAAGGAAACAGACGAAAGAAATGGCCCAACCCCCCCCATACACATATACATACACACGTCCACACACGCAAATATACATATCTACACAGCTTTCCATGGTTTACCCCGGACGCTTCACATGCCTTGATTCAATCCACTGACAGCACGTCAACCCCTGTATACCACATCGCTCCAATTCACTCTATTCCTTGCCCTCCTTTCCCCCTCCTGCATGTTCAGGCCCCGATCACACAAAATCCTTTTCACTCCATCTTTCCACCTCCAATTTGGTCTCCCTCTTCTCCTCGTTCCCTCCACCTCCGACACATATATCCTCTTGGTCAATCTTTCCTCACTCATTCTCTCCATGTGCCCAAACCATTTCAAAACACCCTCTTCTGCTCTCTCAACCACGCTCTTTTTATTTCCACACATCTCTCTTACCCTTACGTTACTTACTCGATCAAACCACCTCACACCACACATTGTCCTCAAACATCTCATTTCCAGCACATCCATCCTCCTGCGAACAACTCTATCCATAGCCCACGCCTCGCAACCATACAACATTGTTGGAACCACTATTCCTTCAAACATACCCATTTTTGCTTTCCGGGATAATGTTCTCGACTTCCACACATTTTTCAAGGCTCCCAAAATTTTCGCCCCCTCCCCCACCCTATGATCCACTTCCGCTTCCATGGTTCCATCCGCTGACAGATCCACTCCCAGATATCTAAAACACTTCACTTCCTCCAGTTTTTCTCCATTCAAACTCACCTCCCAATTGACTTGACCCTCAACCCTACTGTACCTAATAACCTTGCTCTTATTCACATTTACTCTTAACTTTCTTCTTCCACACACTTTACCAAACTCCGTCACCAGCTTCTGCAGTTTCTCACATGAATCCGCCACCAGCGCTGTATCATCAGCGAACAACAACTGACTCACTTCCCAAGCTCTCTCATCCCCAACAGACTTCATACTTGCCCCTCTTTCCAAGACTCTTATATTTACCTCCCTAACAACCCCATCCATAAACAAATTAAACAACCATGGAGACATCACACACCCCTGCCGCAAACCTACATTCACTGAGAACCAATCACTTTCCTCTCTTCCTACACGTACACATGCCTTACATCCTCGATAAAAACCTTTCACTGCTTCTAACAACTTGCCTCCCACACCATATATTCTTAATACCTTCCACAGAGCATCTCTATCAACTCTATCATATGCCTTTTCCAGATCCATAAATGCTACATACAAATCCATTTGCTTTTCTAAGTATTTCTCACATACATTCTTCAAAGCAAACACCTGATCCACACATCCTCTACCACTTCTGAAACCACACTGCTCTTCCCCAATCTGATGCTCTGTACATGCCTTCACCCTCTCAATCAATACCCTCCCATATAATTTACCAGGAATACTCAACAAACTTATACCTCTGTAATTTGAGCACTCACTCTTATCCCCTTTGCCTTTGTACAATGGCACTATGCACGCATTCCGCCAATCCTCAGGCACCTCACCATGAGTCATACACACATTAAATAACCTTACCAACCAGTCAACAACACAGTCACCCCCTTTTTTAATAAATTCCACTGGAATACCATCCAAACCTGCTGCCTTGCCGGCTTTCATCTTCCGCAAAGCGTTTACTACCTCTTCTCTGTTTACCAAATCATTTTCCCTAACCCTCTCACTTTGCACACCACCTCGACCCAAACACCCTATATCTGCCACTCTGTCATCAGACACATTCAACAAACCTTCAAAATACTCATTCCATCTCCTTCTCACATCACCACTACTTGTTATCACCTCCCCATTTACGCCCTTCACTGAAGTTCCCATATATATATATATATATATATATATATATATATATATATATATATATATATATATATATATATATACATATGTGTGTGTGTGTGTGTGTGTGTGTTTTTGTGTGTTTGTGTGTATAGAAACAGCAAAAAAAGAGACTATTTTGGTAACTTTTTTAATAATCTATTTGTACTCTACGGGGAGGGGGGTTTGCATTCGATGGGCCCCAGCTATTCTATAAAGTGGACATTCACAGTTTCACAGTCTCTTTGCATGTATTTTCATGAATTTCTTGTATAGTTTCAGCTTATGGCCTCTGTTTTATCCTTGTATCTTTCGTAAAATTGGTCATTGCTGACGTCAGCATACTTAAAGGCTGTGATCAGGTAATCCAGTTCTTTTCTCACTTCCATGGTGGATAAATCTAAGGCCTCTAACCTTTCCATTGTAACTCAGTTCTCTTAATCATGGTACCATCTTTGTTGCTTTTTTCTGGCCCCTCTGTCAACTCTCCTTGTTTCAGAAAGTGGGATGATGAAATTTATGGAAGCAAATTGCTGTTTTGTCCTGTAAAATGCGAACACCTAGCTGACTATTTTCTTTTCCATGAGCTTAAATGCATTTGTTATATACCCTTAAAGAAAGTTGGTTTCTTTCATTATTGTTCTGATGTGAGATTGGGCACTGCTTAAGTACGATGGCTATTCCCATGTGTCTCTCACAAACAGATTCTCACAGTTTCTTTCCTGTTAGATGTTATTCCTATCGAGGCCCTCTTTCTCTCTGATCCATCTTCATTACATTTGCTCAGGTCAAACTTCAGCCTTGTATCACACCAACTTTGAAACCGGTGAAGATTTCCTCGTATGTGTGTGTGTGTGTGTGTGTGTGTGTGTGTGTGTGTGTGTGTGTGTGTGTGTGAGTTTGTTTGTGTGTGTGTGTGTGTGTGTGTGTGTGTGTGTGTGTGTGTGTGTGTGTGTGTGTGTGTGTGTGTGTGTGTGTTTGTGTGTGTGTGTGATTTATATTTTGGTGATGCGAGAAGAGTTTCGCACTCGTGTTGCCCCATCTCTTAATGACGTTCTATGTCTTTTCTCTTATGTGTGGATACATACATACATACATATATACATAAATAAATAAATACATACATACATACATAAGTCCTAGCTTACTGTATGGCATGAAGTTCATGTGTGTCTTGCAGGGATGTATTTCACTGGTGTGACACATCAGGTGTGCCCGTCACCGGTTGTGTGGGTCCTGTGTCAACATCGGAGAGTTGTGTTACCGCCAGAAAAAAAGTCATAAGCTATCGCGCCTCGCCAGGTATATATAGTCAGATAAAAATGACACTTGGTGTTGGAGTAATGAGGAGCGTTTGTCGTTATGTTGCGATACGTTCATCGATAGTGACCCTGGTCTAAAACTCTCTCATCAACATTGACCTTGTCACATGCACCTCATGTCAACACTGACCCTGCCACATTTACCTCTCGTCATCACCGGCCTTGTCAACACTGACCCTGTTACACCTACATTCTACCAAGTGTCACCCTCACAAATGCACCTCTCTTTAACACACCCAGTCACATGGACCCCAGCAGCGACAGCCTTTAGTAACAGCCACCTTTAACCAAACACGTACCACTATTACTCTCACCAGAAGACACACTTCTCTTACGAGCACAATTACCAAATGCTCTCCTTTCATACCCACTCTCATTTGAACTTGGAAACAAGTATCAGCGTTCAAAAAGGTCTCCTATGCATCTCGCTTCAGCTCTCGTCGCATTTGTCCATATCAGTTCTTTATATTCACGAGTTACAGTTTCTTTTCCATGATGTCTACAATTCTTCTCCCTTACTCCTTGCTGGATAAGATGAATTTATTTACTTTCTTTCGTAAGTGTTTACCTTCTCTGTTCACCGTTAGTTTGCTTAGTGTATCCATCTAACTATCCATTTAGTTTATCCGTTTCCTCTATACACTTTTATATGGTTTGTATTTCATTTACATAGAATCATTTGTTTTCAGACCTCCTCTTCCAGATCACCCGATAGTCTACGTCCTTAATCTAATATGGCTCTCATGATGACTTTCGTTTTTTACCTCCCTCCTTGCTCTCTTTCTCTCCCTTTATCTCTGAAATCGTATGCGTATACACTTGCCCCTTTCTATCTGTCTGTCTCTGTATCTTGTCTTTCTCATTTACTTTCTAGTCAATTTGTTTGTTTGTTGTCATCTATTTTCATTCTCGTTTTTTCCCTCTCCCTTCCAGCACGGTTACACTGAAACTTTTTACCAGATCCCTCTCCCCAGGGCTCTTTAACATTCAGCACTCACTAATTGGATCATGTCATTAGCCAACTGTTTGTCAGTGTCTGGCTTTCCCCTTGTCGTTACGAGTCCACATTGTTCCTGTGTTCTTTCATGAATATTCTACTCTCCTGTATAACCCAACAACAATACAGGGGCGCTGTATAATCTTATCTTTTTCCTGAGCTAGAATCCGATTTTGCGCCTCCGATGAATCGTGGCAATTAATGCTTATCAAGTATTTTCAAAGATTCATTGTTCGTATCTTTCTCGATAAGATGTTCCTCTTTCCTCTCTCTTTTAAGTGGTTTTCTTTCGTGTATTTTATGATTATCTTCTTTTGTATTCCCAGTCTTTCAGATGCACAAACACTAATGTTTTCCTTTTCTCTACTTTGATAACTCAGTGATACATATCTGCGAGTATAACACCTATCATTTCTTATGTTCCTCTAATGTATCTGAAGGCCTCCCCACCCCCTATATCTTTGCAAATGTGCTACTGATGAAAGCTCTTTCACTTCATATAGCTCTTCCATGATGCACTTGTGCATTTGCAAGGTCTCTCATTCCCTGTATTGTTTATATTAACATCATTGGATGCAAGCTTTCACTGTTTGAAACTCCTCTGCGTCTGTAACCTCTCTCATTCCCTGGGTAAATGTAAGCTTTCTCATTTCTCACTTAGCTCCAATGTGCATTAGATGTTAGACGTTTTCTCATTCGGTTTCTATCTCCGATGTACCTTTGCAGATGTTAGCTTTCTTATTACAAGCTTCACACTGATTTACACAAGCAAATGTAAGCTGCCTCATACTTTGCTTCTCTCTATCCCTGCAGAGGCGAGGTCTGTAATTCCATGTTTCTATGGTTTAGATCTACAGAGGCGCTACTGAACTCCATCAGTTTGTTGTTCCTCCCTCGACGAGGTTGAATCATCCTCACTAGACGGACAGGAGTACGATACCACTGAAGGACTTCTTAGACAAACAATATGATTGTTTCACTACTGCTGATTGTACCGATGCCTAAAAGCATCAAGATCCCTTGAAAGGGGTTCAGATATTATATATATATACACAAGAACACGTGTGAGAATAGAAGAGATGGTCAAAGGCACTATTAGATGACGTGTTAATTGATAGGCATGTAAAAGAGACTTTTGGATATTAATGTGCTGAGAAGGGTTGCTGGTCGGATGTCTGATCACTGTCTTCTGGAGGTGAAGATTTGTGGAGGGTTTTCAAATTAGAAGAGAAAATGTCGGGGAGAAGAGAGTGGTGAGAGTAAGTGAGCTTTGTAATGAAACTTGCGTGAGGAAGTACCAGGAGAGATTGAGTGTAGAACTGCAAAATGTGAGAGCAAATGACGTAAGGGGATTGGGGGAGGAATGGGGTGTATTCAGGGAAACAGTGATGGCATGTGCAAGAGATGCATTTGGCATGAGAAAGGTGGGAGATAGGAAAATTAGAAAGGGTAGTGAGTGGCGGGATGAAGAAGTAAAACTGTTAGTGAGTGAAAAAGAGAAGCGTTTGGATGATACTTGCAAGGAAGGAATGCAAATGACTGGGAGATGTATAAGATAAAGCGGCAGAAAGTCAAGAGGAAGGTCTTCGAGCTGAAAAAGAGGGCAAATGAGAGTTGGGGTGAGAGCATCATAAAACTTTAGAGAGAATAGAAAGATCTTTTAGAAGGAGATAAATAACGTCCGTAAGACAAGAAAACAAATGGATACATCGGTAAAGGTGGCAAGGAGGTAAGTGATAACATATAGTGATGAAGTGAGGAGGAGATGGAGTGAGTATTCTGAAGGCTTGTTGAATGTGTTTCATGATAGAGTGGCAGATGTAGGGTGTTTTTGACGGGTGGTTGCGAAGTCAAGAAGAGTAGTTTGATGAAGAGAGTAGAGGTGGTAAAAGCCTTGCGGAAGATGAAATCCGGCAAGGCGGCGGGTTTGGATGGTACTGCAGTTGTATTTATGAAGAATGGAGGTGACTGTGTTGTTGATTGGTTGATAAGGATGTTCAGTGTATGCATGGATCATGGTGAAGTGCCTGAAGATTGGATGAATGAATGTATGGTGCCATTGTACAAAGGCAAAGGGCAATTGCCATTGCACAAATTCAAAGTGATGGCATGTACAGAGCATCAGACTGGAGAGGAGCAGTGTAGTTTCAGAAATGTTAGAGGATGTGTGGATCACGTGTATTCTTTGAAGAATGTATGTGAGAAATACTTAGAGAAACAGATGGATTTGCATGTGATATTTATGCATCTCGATAAGGCATATGACAGACTGGATAGAGGTGCTTTGTGGAAGATCTTAAGAGTATGCAGTGTGGGAGGGAAGCTGTTAAAAGCGGTTAGATTTTTTATCAAGGGTGTAAGTCATGTAAACGAGTAGGAAGAGAGGAGTGATTGGTTCTTAGTGAACGTCGGTCTGCGGCAGGGGTGTGTGATGCCCCCATGGTTGTTTTAATTGCTTATGGATAGGGTGGTTATGGAGGTGAATGCAAGAATCTTGGAGAGAGGGACGAGTACGCAGTCTATTGGGGATGAGAGGGCCTGGGACGTGAGTCAGTTGTTGTTTGCAGATGATACAGCGCTGGTGGATGATTGGAAAGAGGTGCTGTCGAAGTTGGTGACTGAGTATGGAAAAGTGTGTAAAAACAGAAAGTTAAGAGTAAATGTAAGTAAGAGCAAGGTTATTAGGCTCAGCAGGGTTGAGGGACAAAATTACATGAGTTTAAATAAGAAAGACAGACAACAGGAGTCCTGATTGGCCTACGATTCGGTTGCCTGAAAAAGGTAGAAGTAAGATATTTCTTGACAAAAAGAAAAATGTAATTCCGCTCTGTAGTTTCTTTAAACTATCACCGACTCCCCGCTGCTGCATATTAGCCTTCTAGCTTCCCCGTTATCGCTGTCGATTCTACGTATATTTCCGGCGTCTTTCTTAGAGTATACCTTGATTTACAAAATATTTGTCTAAACGACTTTTTAGGATATTTGTAGTTTTAGCATTCACTATGTCTGACGGTAACTTATTCCAACGTTCAACGCATTTATAGAAAAGAAGCTTTTCCTACATCCGTATTACATCTTTTAGCTTTGAATTTTGTTCCATTTGTCCTAGTAACTGCATCTTCTTGTATTTCGAAAATATGCTCGTGGTTTATATTATAGAACTTGTTCAGAATTTTGAACGCTTGGATAAAGTCGCCTTGAAGTCTACATTTTTTAAGGGAAAAGAGATCCAATCGTTTTAGCGTCTCTTTGTATTCCAGATCTCTAAGGGATGGGATTAATTTTGTCGCGCATCTGTACTCGCTCTAATTTTTCCTCGTTTTCTTTATGGTTTGGGGACCTAAACTGGATTGCATTGTCAAGGTGCGGTCTTACTAGATAATTACAAAGTGTGAGAATTATTCCTGGCATCTTGTAATCTATGTTCCTGGCTATGAAGCCAAACATTTGGTTGCCTTTTTTACTTGCTGCTTGACATTAATTAGTGTATTTCAAATTGTTTCTAATGGCTAATGACGACTCCAAGGTCCCTTATTTTTCATTTACTTTGGTTAGACAGTTTCCGAATAGTATGTAGTAGTAACGTATATTCACTTTTCCAAAGTACATAACTTTATAGTTGTCTACATTAAACTTCATTTGCCATCTGTCATTTTTGTCATTTTGAATCATTTTGCAGTCCCACCTGTTTACAGTTCTACCTCTTAGTTTAATATCGTCAGCAAATTAGATCCTAGACATGAGACAGAGTTCTTGGTCATTAATGTATATTATGAGAAGAATTGGTCGTAGGACCGACCCTGTGGCACACCACTCGTTACGTCTAGCCAATATGAGGCCTCGCCGTTTACTATTACACGCTACTTTCTTCCTGTAAACCAATCTCTGATCCATGCACAGAGTTCTTCACCGATTCCGTGTGTTTTGAGTTTATGTAAAAGTCTCTTGTGAGGTACTTTGTCGAAAGCCTTTTGGAAATCTAAATATATTACATCAGACGGTAATTTTTCGTTACAATTCTGATAAATAACGTTAAAATTCCAGCAAATTCGTCAGGCAGGATCTTTTATAGCGGAAACCGTGTTGGGTGTCTGATATATTTCTGTGTTCTCTTAGAAACGTGACAGTTTTATCTCGTATCATTCTTTTTTCTATCGTTTTACCTAACACTGACGTAAGGCTGATAAGGCGGTAGTTCAAGACACACTTTTTTGTCTTCTTTTTATATATATATAGGAGTAACATCAGCTAGTTTCCAGTCAGTTGGTACCTGACCATCCGACAGAGATTTGTTGAATATTTTTGTTATGAGTATATCAGCTATCTCCTGACTTCCTTTAAAAATCTTGAGCTAAGTTATCTGGGCCGTTGGATTTGTCAGGATTTAATGGGTCCAGGTATTTAAGTATTTCAGAGTTCTTTATTTCTCTAACATTCAACTCTTCTTCATCAGATCCTTGAAACATTTTCTTTGGTTGCGGTATTCGAAATGTTTTTTCATTTGTGAATACGGAATTAAAAGAATGATTCAGCATGGTAGCCATTTCCTTGTCGTCATTAGTTAGTGAGTCATGTTTGTTTCGTAATGGTCCATAATCTTCTTTTACTGTCTTTCTTTGTCTTATATATTTGAAGAATTCTCTAGGATTATTTTCAACTTTCAAGGATATTATTTCTTCTTCGTCGCGTTTACCCTGTCTTATGACCTTCTTACACTCTCTTTAGATTTTGATTAATTCCTGGTGATTTTCATGAATTCCCATTGATTTGAATTTCTTATGTATTTCCTTTTTTGGTGAATTAGTCCTTCTATTCTCCTTCTTATCCATGATGGTTTTGAAATATTGCAAGCTCTCTTCGCAATTAATGGAAATGTTTATTTTCAGTCTTGAGTAGTATGTTTTTAGAATTATTCCACAATTCCTCTATTGTGTAAACGTCAAGAAGTTTGTTCCAATTGGAACTGAGAATTTCTTGATTAATGTTTTCAAAATTTGCTCGCCGGTAATCTGGGATCAAGAGTTTGTTGTCAGCTATTTTATAATCTAAATTTACTTCTAATCTAATCAAACTGTGATCGCTGTTTGACAAACTCTCGCCTACTTCGCAAACCTTGATTAAGTTTGCCTCAGTGGTTGTTTCTTTTAATTAACCATTTTTTTAATTAACTGTTCTAGAAAGGCGTCTTTAATCAGTTCCGTTAGTCTCGTTTCCTCTCAGGCACCTGTTAACGTGTTCTAGTTTGTGCTCGGACTGTTGAAGTCTCCTACGATCGTAACCTCTTCATTGTTGAATATAGCTTTGATTTAAATGTATAACATCTCATCGTCGTCTTCATTTTGCTTAGGGCGTCTGTAAATAATGTCGAGACTTAGTTTACTTTTGAACTCGTCGGTAATGTTGATATAGAGTCGTAAGTGTGTGTGTCTACTTTGCTTACCTTAATAGCACTTAGACTGTTATCAAAGTAGATCAAAACTCCATCACCTACCTTGCCTACCTTGTACAAGCGGTCTTTCGCAAATAGTTTGTATTCGGGTATTGCTAACTTGGCGATCAGAGTTCACCCACATTTCTGAGATTGCAATAATGTTCGGTTTTTCAGTAACTGCATAGGATATAAGTTCATCAAGTTTCGTAATGATGCTCCGGGCATTTGTGTACGTTAAACTTATTTTCTTCTGAGCTGATTTCTGAACTAAATGTGCCTTCTCTTTATTTTACTCTCGGTATGCGTGTTTGTATTATCACTGTTAATGTCTGCGTGTGCATCAGCGGGATGGAGACGGTTCTCCTTATATTTTGGTTTCGCCACTTTACTCTGACCCTCCCCACACTGGACCCAACCAGAATTGTTCCTAAGAGTTACCTGAGAGTTGACTTGTACCTGTGCTAACCCGCTACATATACTGCCAGAGTTATCCCCAACTGACCCTACTTAACCTCTTTTTGCTAATTCCTCTGCCTGTTAAGTTACCGTTAGTAGCCGAGGTCCCATCCATCATCTACCTTGTTCCTCACATCCCGTTCAATCACATTTCCCCCGCACCGACCTACCCCCCACAGCTACTCCCTAACCCTCCCACACTCTCCTAGGTCCTTCGTTAGCTAGACCATGATTTGCTCTCCTAAGTAGTTTATCTCTATCGAAAAAAGGCCTAATATTCTCATCCAATACTCTGCCAAGGCGGGCTATCCTTATTCCATTTAAGTTAGTTGGGATGTTTGTTTGAATGGAGAAAAATTGGAGGAAGTGAAGTGTTTTAGATATCTGGAATTGGAATTAGCAGCGAATGGAACCATAAAAGTGGAAGTGAGTCATAGGGTAGGAGAGGGGGCGAAGTCTTTGCGAGCGATGACAAATGTGTGGAAAGAGAGAACATCAACTCGGAGAGCAAAAAACGGGATGTTTGAAGGAATAATGATGTAGTTGAGAGGGCAAAAGAGGATATGTTGAAATGGTTTGGACATATAGAGAGAATGAGTGAGGAAATGTAGGAGGTGGAGGGAACAAGGAGAAGCGGGAGAACGAATTATAGGTGGAAGGATGGAGTGAAAGAGATATTGAACGGTCGGGTCCTGAACATGCAGGAAGGTGAGAGGCGTGCAAGGAATACAGTGAATAGGAATGATTGTGCTGTCAATGGATTGAATCAAGGCATGTGAAAAGTCTGGGTAAACCATGGAAAGGTTTGCGGGGCCTGGATATGGATAGGGAGCTGTGGTTTTGGTGCATTACATATGACAGCAAGAGACTGAGTGTGAACGAATGAGGCCTTTTTGCCTGTTTTCCTGGTGCTACCTCGCTGACGCAGGGGGTGGCGATACTGTTTCCTGTGGGGTGGGGTGGCACCGGCAATGAGTGAAGGGAAGCAAGTATGAATATATATGTGTATGTATATATATCATATCGTTGTGAATGTGTATGCATATGATGCATGTGTGTATGTTCATATGCATATGTATATATATGGATATGCACGTGTATGTATAAATGTGTGTAAATTGGTGGATACGTCTTTTTTCTCTTGTTTTCTGGCGCTACTCCACTGACACGGGAAACGGCGACCTATTATCATTATCATTATTATTAATAGTATTATCATTCTTACCATTATTAATATTATTATTATTATTATTATTATTATTATTATTATTATTATTATTATTATCATTATTATTATTATTAATATATTATTATTATTATTATTATTATTATTGTTATTACTATTATTATTATTATTATTATTATTATTATTATTATTATTATTATTATTATTATTATTATTATTATTATTATCATTATTATTATTATCATTATCATTATTGTTATTATCATTATTAATATTATCATTATTATCATCATTATCATTATCATTATTATCATTATCATTTTTATTATCATTGTGACTATTATTATTATTATTATTATTATTATTATTATTATTATTATTATTTTTTTTTTTTTTATACTTTGTCGCTGTCTCCCGCGTTTGCGAGGTAGCGCAAGGAAACAGACGAAAGAAATGGCCCAACCCCCCCCATACACATGTACATACCCACGTCCACACACGCAAATATACATACCTACACAGCTTTCCTTGGTTTACCCCGGACGCTTCACATGCCTTGATTCAATCCACTGACAGCACGTCAACCCCTGTATACCACATCGCTCCAATTCACTCTATTCCTTGCCCTCCTTTCACCCTCCTGCATGTTCAGGCCCAGATCACACAAAATCCTTTTCACTCCATCTTTCCACCTCCAATTTGGTCTCCCTCTTCTCCTCGTTCCCTCCACCTCCGACACATATATCCTCTTGGTCAATCTTTCCTCACTCATTCTCTCCATGTGCCCAAACCATTTCAAAACACCCTCTTCTGCTCTCTCAACCACGCTCTTTTTATTTCAACACATCTCTCTTACCCTTACGTTACTTACTCGATCAAACCACCTCACACCACACATTGTCCTCAAACATCTCATTTCCAGCACATCCATCCTCCTGCGCACAACTCTATCCATAGCCCACGCCTCGCAACCATACATCATTGTTGGAACTACTATTCCTTCAAACATACCCATTTTTGCTTTCCGGGATAATGTTCTCGACTTCCACACATTTTTCAAGGCTCCCAAAATTTTCGCCCCCTCCCCCACCCTATGATCCACTTCCGCTTCCATGGTTCCATCCGCTGACAGATCCACTCCCAGATATCTAAAACACTTCACTTCCTCCAGTTTTTCTCCATTCAAACTCACCTCCCAATTGACTTGACCCTCAACCCTACTGTACCTAATAACCTTGCTCTTATTCACATTTACTCTTAACTTTCTTCTTCCACACACTTTACCAAACTCCGTCACCAGCTTCTGCAGTTTCTCACATGAATCCGCCACCAGCGCTGTATCATCAGCGAACAACAACTGACTCACTTCCCAAGCTCTCTCATCCCCAACAGACTTCATACTTGCCCCTCTTTCCAAAACTCTTGCATTCACCTCCCTAACAACCCCATCCATAAACAAATTAAACAACCATGGAGACATCACACACCCCTGCCGCAAACCTACATTCACTGAGAACCAATCACTTTCCTCTCTTCCTACACGTACACATGCCTTACATCCTCGATAAAAACTTTTCACTGCTTCTAACAACTTTCCTCCCACACCATATATTCTTAATACCTTCCACAGAGCATCTCTATCAACTCTATCATATGCCTTCTCCAGATCCATAAATGCTACATACAAATCCATTTGCTTTTCTAAGTACTTCTCACATACATTCTTCAAAGCAAACACCTGATCCACACATCCTCTACCACTTCTGAAACCACACTGCTCTTCCCCAATCTGATGCTCTGTACATGCCTTCACCCTCTCAATCAATACCCTCCCATATAATTTACCAGGAATACTCAACAAACTTATACCTCTGTAATTTGAGCATTCACTCTTATCCCCTTTGCCTTTGTACAATGGCACTATGCACGCATTCCGCCAATCCTCAGGCACCTCACCATGAGTCATACATACATTAAATAACCTTACCAACCAGTCAACAATACAGTCACCCCCTTTTTTAATAAATTCCACTGCAATACCATCCAAACCTGCTGCCTTGCCGGCTTTCATCTTCCGCAAAGCTTTTACTACCTCTTCTCTGTTTACCAAATCATTTTCCCTAACCCTCGCAATTTGCACACCACCTCGACCCAAACACCCTATATCTGCCACTCTGTCATCAGACACATTCAACAAACCTTCAAAATACTCATTCCATCTCCTTCTCACATCACCACTACTTGTTATCACCTCCCCATTTACGCCCTTCACTGAAGTTCCCATTTGCTCCCTTGTCTTACGCACCCTATTTACCTCCTTCCAGAACATCTTTTTATTCTCCCTAAAATTTACTGATAGTCTCTCACCCCAACTCTCATTTGCCCTTTTTTTCACCTCTTGCACCTTTCTCTTGACCTCCTGTCTCTTTCTTTTATACTTCTCCCACTCAATTGCATTTTTTCCCTGCAAAAATCGTCCAAATGCCTCTCTCTTCTCTTTCACTAATACTCTTACTTCTTCATCCCACCACTCACTACCCTTTCTAAACAGCCCACCTCCCACTCTTCTCATGCCACAAGCATCTTTTGCGCAATCCATCACTGATTCCCTAAATACATCCCATTCCTCCCC
>NC_092236.1:25979905-25988271 GCF_036320965.1 Panulirus ornatus
TAATTTTCCAAAAGAAGGAACAGAGAATTGGGCCAGGTGAGGGTATTCCCTCAAAGGCCCAGTCCTCTGTTCTTAATGCTACCTCGCTAACGCGGGAAATGGCGAATAGTTTAAAAGAAAGAAAGAAAGAAATAATAATAATAATAATAATAATAATAATAATAATAATAATAATAATAATAATAATAATAACAATAATTTTTTTTTTTTTTTTTTTTTCATACTATTCGCTATTTCCCGCAATAGCGAGGTAGCGTTAACAACAGAGGACTGGGCCTTTGAGGGAATATCCTCACCTGGCCCTCTTGTTCCTTCTTTTGGAAAATTAAAAAAAAATAAAAAAAACGAGAGGGGAGGATTTCCATGGTTGTTTAATTTGTTTATGGATGGGGTTGTTAGGGAGGTAAATGCAAGAGTCCTGGAAAGAGGGGCAAGTATGAAGTCTGTTGGGGATGAGAGAGCTTGGGAAGTGAGTCAGTTGTTGTTCGCTGATGATACAGCGCTGGTGGCTGATTCATGTGAGAAACTGCAGAAGCTGGTGACTGAGTTTGGTAAAGTGTGTGGAAGAAGAAAGTTAAGAGTAAATGTGAATAAGAGCAAGGTCATTAGGTACAGTAGGGTTGAGGGTCAAGTCAATTGGGAGGTGAGTTTGAATGGAGAAAAACTGGAGGAAGTGAAGTGTTTTAGATATCTGGGAGTGGATCTGTCAGCGGATGGAACCATGGAAGCGGAAGTGGATCATAGGGTGGGGGAGGGGGCGAAAATTTTGGGAGCCTTGAAAAATGTGTGGAAGTCGAGAACATTATCTCGGAAAGCAAAAATGGGTATGTTTGAAGGAATAGTGGTTCCAACAATGTTGTATGGTTGCGAGGCGTGGGCTATGGATAGAGTTGTGCGCAGGAGGATGGATGTGCTGGAAATGAGATGTTTGAGGACAATGTGTGGTGTGAGGTGGTTTGATCGAGTAAGTAACGTAAGGGTAAGAGAGATGTGTGGAAATAAAAAGAGCGTGGTTGAGAGAGCAGAAGAGGGTGTTTTGAAATGGTTTGGGCACATGGAGAGAATGAGTGAGGAAAGATTGACCAAGAGGATATATGTGTCGGAGGTGGAGGGAACGAGGAGAAGAGGGAGACCAAATTGGAGGTGGAAAGATGGAGTGAAAAAGATTTTGTGTGATCGGGGCCTGAACATGCAGGAGGGTGAAAGGAGGGCAAGGAATAGAGTGAATTGGAGCGATGTGGTATACAGGGGTTGACGTGCTGTCAGTGGATTGAATCAAGGCATGTGAAGCGTCTGGGGTAAACCATGGAAAGCTGTGTAGGTATGTATATTTGCGTGTGTGGACGTGTGTATGTACGTGTGTATGGGGGTTGGGCCATTTCTTTCGTCTGTTTCCTTGCGCTATCTCGCAAACGCGGGAGACAGCGACAAAGTATAAAAAAAAAAAAAAAAAAAAAAAAAAAATATATATATATATGTATATATATATATATATATACATAACCTTGTATCTTAATAATGTTGGGGTGCCACTCCAGTTCAAGAGAGACAGAGGCCATTTGAAGAAGAAAGAGACACTATCATATTCTAATCCTCACACACATAGACATACCCACACACACAGGGTAACAGGGAGATCAAAATACTGCAGAAATATGAGACAAAAGGCAGCAGTGGTCAGACAAATGGCTTACATACTTAAGATGAAAAACGAAGTTTACACATCACAGCGCAATTATCATGTGAAAAAGGACCATGGAGTACATTTCAAATAAAATTTAATCAAGGAAGCATATGAAGCTGGTCATAAGCAAAGCAAATTATTTGGACATTAGGTAGAGGAGTTCTGCACTCGGGCCCCATCTCTTGCACAGTATGTGTGAATGTTTGTGGCTATGCTTGCATGCAGGCATGGATGTGTGTGTGTGTGATTGTGGGCCAATCAAAATACCCAGATTTACAGCAAACTTAAGCAAATACAATGCAAGCTTCTGCACATCAAAACAGCATGACCGAGAATGACAAGTGACAGTTTAGATCAACTTTCTATTGTTTGTTTCATTGACTCCTACATGATAATAAACAATGACATGAAAAGGTGACTGACCTATCTACCTCAAATGGCTGATCTACTTGTTCCCTGTCAGTAAAACAGCTGCCAAGGCCTGTCAATAATTCTTCTGACTTAAATTTTGGTCTTAGAATAATTCTTTCACCAAAAGAGATACACCTTTGACAAGTTAGTATCAAAACAAAACTCATTTACATCACTTCTGCAACTTAATACAGTTCAGTAATATGACATAACCAAATTGTTTTTATGAAAGCTAGTAACTAACTAAGCAACCAAGTTTATATTGACCATGATTTATGGTTACCCACACAATACATTTTGCTCTATAAAGTGGGCAAATAAAACATAAAAAAATGTTCTGAAAAAGTGAATTTACAATATCATAGGTATATTTTTGGTATCAGAATGAAAAAATGTTAAGTTGCAATACCCTCTAAAATCATTAGGCAGTCTGCTATATCATAACATCAGTGATTTTGGGTACTACCTCAACTTTCAAACAGCAGCTTTCTTCGGAATAACAATGGTTGTATAAAGATAATGTGCTTCACATTATAAGAAAGTACATTATCAATGTAGAAAAGTAACAAAAATAAAAGTTAATCCCAAATCTGATTCAGCTGAAAAGGTACACTCAACATTCTCCACTAACCAGTTTGTGTAACACTAGTTAGAAGCTATCAGGTCCACAAACATTCTCTGCTAAACAATTTGTGTAACAATAGTTAGAAGCTAACATATTCTGAGTCATCTGTTAGATATTTTCATCTACATATCTTTTTAAAGAGGATACCACAAGAGACACTTTTAAGTCACTGGTCACCACAAATGTAGTTCTATTTTAGACATACTTCAATCATATAAAATTACTCATTAAAATTTTTTTTCAATGCTGGCACATACACTCACCAGCCAATGGGCTCTTAAGCTGAGGAGTACAAGAACAAGCTTGCTGATTTTTTTCAGCAATTATGTACTTTAAGTACTTTGTGACTTACAGGTATCTCTGATCTAGGAGACTCATGTCAATAACAATAATAATAATAACAATAATAATAATAATAATAATAATAATAATAATAATGATAATAATGATAATAATAATAATAATAATTATGATAATAAAATAATGTTAATGAATGATACTAATAACAATAATAATAATGATAATAGTAATAATAATGATAGTAATGATAATAATAACAATGATAATAATACTAGTAATGATAATATGATAATAATCATGATAATAAAAATACATTTATCATATTGATAGTAATGATAATAATAACAATAATTTCTTTCATGCTTAATTATCGTTTCTTTTTGTATCGAGATAGTGCAATGAACACACGAAGAAACATCCTCATATGATCACGTCCACATTCACAGGAATTTCTGTGATGTAGTCTGTTCAGTTTTGTATCCTGGTTAAGGCCTCTGACATTAAGTTGCCCCGTGTATACCAAGTCGCTCGAATTAGGTATAATCTATGCACACTTCATGCCCTCCTGCGTGCATAAGCCTCGACCACTCAAAACATCAGTTACTCGGTCCCTACATCTTCAATTCGTTATTTTTTTCTTTCTTTTTCCGTACACCTCTGAAACCATCAACTGTACCCATCTTTGCCCTCAGAGAGGTAGACAGTATCTCTTCAGAGGTACAAGCGAGCTCTTTTAGTCTCTCTGTCTCTATGATGTACCTCTGAAGATCTGAGCTCTTTCACTGCGTTGGCTTTTATGATGTACCGTAGCAAGATATAATGTCTCATTTTCTGCATCTTTGTAGGGTTAACATCTTTCATTTCTTGCCTCTCCTCAATTCACCTCTATTGATAAAAGCCGTCTCATTTCTATGTTTGTTTAACATAAGTTTGCCACTGTAAGCTTTCTCATAAACTCAGCTTATGTAAGCATTCTTACCTCCTGTGTCTGTTTAAGAATGGTCCTCTACATATGCGAACTGTCTCGCTCCCTGTCTCTTAAATGTACCTCTCTAGATGTGAGGTGGCTGACTCCACATCATTCTGACACACCTAGACTCCCTGTGTATGTTTAATTTACTTCAGCAGATTAAATTTCCTCACTCTCTGTGTCGCTCTGGCGTAGTTCTGTAGAGGTAGGCTTTCTCATTCTCTGTGTTGCTTTGATGTGCCTCAGGAGATGTTAGATTTCTTCATACATGTCCTACTTTTCATTTACCTTTGCAGGTTCTAATTCTCCTGCCTTGTATGTGCAGCTTTTATGTACCTCTGCAAATGTTACTTCTCTTCGTGTATATGCTACTCTGTTGTACTTCAGCAGAAGTAGGATTATCATACCCTCTGTTCTCTCAATCCAAGTTACTTTGTTAATTCTCTACACATGTAAGGTCTGTAATTCTCACTTTCTTTTAATGTAAGTAAATGTAAATGCCTCCATTAACTGTCATTTTGATGCCCTTAAGAAATCGTGAGCTTTCTCATTCCTTGTTTTCCTTCAGTGTACCTCTGCAGTATAAGTTGTCTTACCCTATGTTTAGCAATATGCATTTGCGGATTTGAGCTCCCTCATATCCTTTTTAGCAGACGTCAGCTTTCTATGTATTCTGTGTCTCTTTGATATAGCCCTGCTGATGCAAAGTTACCTCTCTCTCTCTCTCTCTCTCTCTCTCTCTCTCTCTCTCTCTCTCTCTCTCTGCTATATACCTAAGCATATGTGATCTGTCTCATTACCTGTATCTCTTTTCACGTATCTTTGCAGATGTTGGCTCCCGTTATGTGTTACTTTGCTTTGCCCCTGCAAATGATGGTTTCCATTCTGTGTTACTTTGATACACCTCCGCAGATGATGGAGTTCCCATTCAGTGTCACTTTAATGTACCTCTGCAGATGTCAGTTTTGTTATTCGGTTCCACTTTTTCAAGCTCTTTCATCTCCAGTACCTCTTTGATCTACCGCTGCAGACGCAAATTCTCGCAGTCCCTGTATCGCTTTGATATATCCAGCAAACACAAGCTCTAATTTCCTGTGTTTCCCTGATGTACCTCAACAGATATATGCTCTCTCACTCCTTGCATCGTTTTGATATACGTCAGGAACTACAAGCTTTTTTTTATTATTTCATTGTTTCTTTTCCGTACCTTATCACTTGTAAACTTTCTCAGTGTTACATGCAAATACTTTTGCAGATGTTAGTTCTGTCGCATTCCCTGTGCCTTTCAATGTATCTCATATGTAGGTCTCTCATTACATATGGCGCTTTCATGTACCTTGAAAGATGATATCCCTGTTTTCTGCTTCTCTTGAATGTGCTTATGCAGTTGAAAGCTCTCTCATTTCAAGTCAATTTAGTATATCTCCTCAGATGTAGCTTTTCTCATTCTCGTCTCTCTGTAATGGTTCTCTGCAGATGCGAGCTCTCGAGATATCTCATTTCCCTTTGTATCTTTGATGTACCAAAACGGACTAAACCGTCTCGTTTACCTTGCTTCTTTGATAAAAATTCAGCTGATATGAGCTCTCTCATTTTTTCTTTTTTTTTTTTGTCTCATACTGCTCCTCACCAGCTGGAAGCTCTTTCAATTCCTCCATTTCTTTGATGTATCTGAGGAATCGAGATCTCTCTCATTTTCTTCTTCTCTTTGATATACCCACAATAGGTGTAAGCTTTCGAACACCCTATCTCTCTTAAAGATTCTCTGCAGATGTAACCTTTCTCATTCCCGTGTCCCTTCACACGTATGCAGATGTATGCACTCATTTCGTGTAACATTAATGTACCTCTGCAGAGACAAGCTCTCTCGTTCCCTAGGCCGTTCAGCTATACCTTAGGAGATGTAAGCTTTCTTATTCCTTGAATTTCTTTCACATACTTTTGTATCTATGCACACTCATATTCTTTATGTCGCTTAGATCTACCACGGTAGAAATAAGATATCTGTTAAATCTTTCTTTTATCCCTGATTTATCCCGCAGCTGTCAGCTCTCTCACCCTGTTCTTATTTCATGTGGTCCCTCATTCCCTGAGTGTCTATGATGTACCTCTCCAGTGTCAGCTTTCACATTTTCTCTGCGTCTTTCCTGTCTAAAAATGCGAGCTCCCTCACTTTATTTGTCTCTGATGTACCTTATCATATTGAGCATTCCTACTTGCAATGTCATGTTTGATGTAGTCCATGAGACATGTAACTCATCATATGTGAATACTCTCTTTTCTCTTGTAAGCTAAGACGGCATTGGCAACTGAAGCCTTACTCAAACACTTGTGGACAAATACAGAAAATGAGTGAGGAAAGGTTAACAAAGAGGATATATGTGTCAGAGGTGGAGAGAAAAAGGAGAAGCAGCAGACCAAATTGGAGATGGAAGGATGGGGTGAAAAAGATTTTAAGCGATTGAGGCCTGAACATAAGTAGGCGCGCAAGAAATAGAGAAAATTGTGACGATGCATTATACCGGGATCGACGTGCTGTCAACGGACTGAACCGAGGCATGCCAAACGACTACGGTAAACAATGTCGCCGCCCCGACCTACAGAAAACAGCATCGTTACCCCCGCTTCAGCGAGGTAGCGCCAGGAAAACAGATAAAAAAGGTCTCATTCGTTCACACTCAGTCTCTAGCTATCATGCGTAATGCACAGAAACCACAATTCCCTTTCCAAATCCAGGCCCCAAAGACCTTTCCACGATTTCCCAAACGCTTCACATGACCTGGTTCAGTTCATTAACAATACGTCGACCCCGGTATACCACATCGTTCCAATTCAGTCAATTTCTTCCACGCCACTCACCTTCCTGTATGTTCAGACCCGGATGGCTCAAAATTTTTTTCACTCCTTTCCTTCAAGGGTGCATAATCAGCCAATAGGCCCATCACGACAAAACTCTTAAATAAGAGCTTCTGTTGACAGAGAGCTTTGAACTGGACACAGATTCCCTTACCATCTAGCAAACATCTACTGTCAGCTGACGGCCGATCAATATATATATATATATATATATATATATATATATATATATATATATATATATATATATATATATATATATATATATATATATATATATATATATCCATACTATTCGCCATTTCCCGCGTTATGGAGGTAGCGTTAAGAACAGAGGACTGGGCCTTTGAGGGAATATTTTCACCTAGCCCCCTTCTCTGTTCCTTCTTTTGGAAAATCCAAAAAAAAAAAGGAGAGGGGAGTAATTCCAGCCACCCGCTCACTCACCTTTTAGTCGCCTTCTACGACGCGCAGGGAATACGTGGGAAGTATCTTTCTCCCCTATCCCCAGGGATGATATATATATATATATATATATATATATATATATATATATATATATATATATATATATATATATATATATATATATATATATATATATATATATATATATATATATATATATATATATACTATGTAGTCAAATACGCTTCTTCTCACGTTGGAGCAACAGGGTCTCCAATGGTCATCTCTCATAACTTCATGCAACAAGCAGATAGCACGTTAGAGAACCTAAAAGTACAACACGTAAATAGTGTATGTGAGCACGCCCTACCATAAAACATACAAACCTCCAACAGCCATATATATATATATATATATATATATATATATATATATATATATATATATATATATATATATATATATTTTTTTTATACTTTGTCGCTGTCTCCCGCGTTTGCGAGGTAGCGCAAGGAAACAGACGAAAGAAATGGCCCAACCCCCCCATACACATGTATATACATACGTCCACACACGCAAATATACATACCTACACAGCTTTCCATGGTTTACCCAAACGCTTCGCATGCCCTGATTCAATCCACTGACAGCACGTCAACCCCGGTATACCACATCGATCCAATTCACTCTATTCCTTGCCCTCCTTTCACCCTCCTGCATGTTCAGGCCCCGATCACACAAAATCTTTTTCACCCCATCTTTCCACCTCCAATTTGGTCTCCCTCTTCTCGTTCCCTCCACCTCCGACACATATATCCTCTTGGTCAATCTTTCCTCACTCATTCTCTACATGTGCCCAAACCACTTCAAAACACCCTCTTCTGCTCTCTCAACCACGCTCTTTTTATTTCCACACATCTCTCTTACCCTTACGTTACTCACTCGATCAAACCACCTCACACCACACATTGTCCTCAAACATCTCATTTCCAGCACATCCATCCTCCTGCGCCCAACTCTATCCATAGCCCACGCCTCGCAACATTACAACATTGTTGGAACCACTATTCCTTCAAACATACCCATTTTTGCTTTCCGAGATAATGTTCTCG
>NC_092236.1:25988371-26051655 GCF_036320965.1 Panulirus ornatus
CCAAGCTCTCTCATCCACAACAGACTGCATACTTGCCCCTCTTTCCAAAACTCTTGCATTCACCTCCCTAACAACCCCATCCATAAACAAATTAAACAACCATGGAGACATCACACACCTCTGCCGCAAAGCTATATTCACTGAGAACCAATCACTTTCCTCTCTTCCTACACGAACACAAGCCTTACATCCTCGATGAAAACTTTTCACTGCTTCTAACAACTTGCCTCCCACACCATATATTCTTAATACCTTCCACAGAGCATTTCTATCAACTCTATCATATCCCTTCTCCAGATCCATAAATGCTACATACAAATCCATTTGTTTTTCTAAGTATTTCTCGCATACATTCTTCAAAGCAAACACCTGATCCACACATCTTCTAACACTTCTGAAACCACACAGCTCTTTCCCAATCTGATGCTCTATACATGCCTTCACCCTCTCAATCAATACCCTCCCATATAATTTACCAGGAATACTCAACAAACTTATACCTCTGTAATTTGAGCACTCACTCTTATCCCCTTTGCCTTTGTACAGTGTCACTATGCAAGCATTCCGCCAATCCTCAGGCACCTCACCATGAATCATACATACATTAAGTAACCTTACCAACCAGTCAACAATACAGTCACCCCCTTTTTTAATAAATTCCAGTGCAATGCCATCCAAACCTGCTGCTTTGCCGGCTTTCATCTTCCGTAAAGCTTTTACTACCTCTTCTCTATTTACCAAATCCTTTTACCTAACCCTCTCACTTTGCACACCACCTCGACAAAGACACCCCACATCTGCCGCTCTATCATCAAACACATTCAATAAACCTTCAAAAAACTCACTCCATCTCCTTCTCACATCACCACTACTTGTTATCACCTCCCCATTTGCTCCCTTAACTGAAATTCCCATTTGCTCCCTTGTCTTACGTACTTTATTTACCTCCTTCCAAAACATCTTTTTATTCTCTCTGAAATTTAATGATATTCTCTCACCCCAACTCTCATTTCCCCTCTTTTTCACCTCTTGCACCTTTCTCTTGACCTCCTGCCTCTTTCTTTTATACCTCTCCCACTCATTTGCATTTTTTCCCTGCAAAAAGTGTTCAAATGCCTCTCTCTTCTCTTTCACTAATAATCTTACCTCTTTATTCCACCACTCACTACCTTTTCTAATCAACCTACCTCCCACGCTTCTCATGCTAGAAGCATCTTTTGCGCAAACCATCACTGCTTCCCTAAATACATCCCATTTCTCCTCCACTCCCCCTTACCTCCTTTGTTCTCACCTTTTTCCATTCTGTACTCAGTCTCTCCTGGTACTTCCTCATACAAGTCTCCTTCCCAAGCTCACTTACTCTCACCACTCTCTTCACCCCAACATTCTCTCTTCTTTTCTGAAAACCCCCACAAATCTTCACCTTTGCTTCCACAAGATAATGATCAGACATCCCTCCAGTTGCACCTCTCAGCACATTAACATCCAAAAGTCTCTCTTTCGTGCGTCTATCAATTAACACGTAATCCAATAACGCTCTCTGGCCATCTCTCCTACTTACATATGTATACTTATATATATCTCGCTTTTTAAACCAGGTATTCCCAATCACCAGTCCTTTTTCAGCACATAAATCTACAAGCTCTTCACCATTTCCATTTACAACACTGAACACCCCATGTATATCAATTATTCCCTCAACTGCCACATTACTCACCTTTGCATTCAAATCACCCATCACTATAACCCGGTCTCGTGCATCAAAACCACTAACACACTCATTCAGCTGCTCCCAAAACACTATATATATATATATATATATATATATATATATATATATATATATATATATATATATATATATATATATATATATATATATATATATATATATATATATGTATGTATGTATGTACATATATCTTTCATACTATTCGCCATTTCCCGCATAAGCTAGGTAGCGTTAAGAAGAAAGGAATGGGCCTTTGAGGAAATATCCTCACCAGGCCCCCCCTTTTCTGTTCCTTCATTTGAAAAAAAAAAAAAAAACGAGCGGGGAGAGTTCCAGCCACCGCTCCCTCCCCTTTTAGACGCCTTCTACGACGCGTAGGGATTACGTGGGAAGCATTCTTTCTCCCGTATCCCCAGGGATATAGGTATGTATATGTGCTTGGTTTACTCCATTCTTTACAATGATCATAGTTTTTAACGTGATTAAAAAAGGCATTTGATTCTTTTCCCGTTCTTATACTATATTTATGTAGCTGAAGTCTAAGAGAAAGATCCTTACCATTCTGCTGAACATAAAATTTATTACAATTTCCATATCGCACATTATGGATGTATCGAGGAAAATTTTCTGTTGAATTCCTGAGTAAGATATTTCTTATAGTATTATTGTTGCTCAAGGCAACATTTCCATTAAAAGATTTAAGCAACATGGGAAGTTAAGTAAAATTATTATAAAAACGGAGAGCTAAAAGATTCTTGGTGTCAATGGGATGCTCGGCTCAACTCTATAAAAGGATTTCTTTTCATATTACTGCAGTAATGCTATCTCAGTTTTTAACTCTAACTCTATTACCATGAGAAATATCATTGAATATTCTATTATTAGATTCACAAATAATTATAATTGGAAAACTATATTGTTGATAAAATATGTAAAATGATTAGTTTGTGAACGCTCCTTCTCTGTCTTGGACAATCGTATGTTTACCAAATGGCGTCCGAGCTTCGTCTCTTCGATGTATATCAACTAACTTGTATTTCTCTCTTGTGTCTCCCTTGATGATGTGATTATTACAAGAAAGTGCACTTCGGAACTTATCGTGTTTCATTTTGCCCGTGGACACATATGAGAATATATAGATTATATATATATATATATATATATATATATATATATATATATATATATATATATATATATATATATATATATATATATCATACAAAGCTCCAACAGACAGGATCGAACCTGGGACCCCTTGTGCAAGAGGCAGGCATGCTAACGGCTAGGCTAAGGGACTGTATAATAGGAAACAACTATTCGAAATACTAAGTACTCGAATACCCTTCGTCTCACAATGGTGAGCAACGGGGTCTATCGGTTGTTTCTGAACAAAACACATAGCCAGCTGATAGCGTTTTACCGAACCTGACTGTACAACGCGGAGTTATATGAATACGAATAAAGTGTATATGAACGCGCACCTTCATAGAACATACAAAGCTCCAACAGCCAGGATCGAACCTAGGACCCCTTGTGCAAGAGGCAGGCATGCTAACCGCTAGGCTAAGGGACTGTATAATAGGAAACAACTATTCGAAATACTAAGTACTCAAATACCCTTCGTCTCACAATGGTGAGCAACGGGGTCTATCGGTTGTTTCCGAACAGAACACATGCCAGCTGATAGCGTTTTGCACAAGGGGTCCCAGGTTCGATTCTGGCTGTTGGAGCTTTGTATGTTCTTTGAAGGTGCGCGTTCATATACACTTTATTCGTTTTCTTATAACGTTCTCGCCTTCCACACATTTTTCAACATTCCCAGAACTTTTGCCCTCTCCCCTATCCTGTCACTCACTTCCGATTCCATGGTTCCATCCACTGCCAAATCCACTCCTAGATATCTAAAAAACTTCACTTCCTCCAGTTTTTCTTCATTCAATCTTTCCTTCCAATTGACCTGTCCCTCAACCCTACTGTACCTAATAACATTCCTCTAATTCACATTTGCTCTCAGCTCTTTTCTTTCACACACTTTACCAAACTCATTTACAAGCTTCTGCAGTTTCTCACCCGAATCAGCCACCAGCGCTGTATCATCAGCGAACAACAACAGACTTACTTCTTAAGCTCTCTCATCGACAACCGACTGCATACTTGCCCCTCTCTCAAAAACTCTTTCATTCACTTCCCTAACAACCCCATCCATTAAAAGATTTAACAACCATGGAAAAATCACGCACCACTGCCGCAAACCGACATTCACTGAGAACCAATCACTTTCCTCTCTTCCTAATCTACACATGCCTTACATCCTCGATAAAAACTTTTCACTGCTTCTAACAACTTCCATTCCACAGAATATAGTCATAATGTCTTCCACAGAGCATCTCTATCCACTCTATCATATACCTTCTCCTGACCCATAAATGCTACATACAAATCCATTTGCATTTTTAAGTATTTATCACTCATATTCTTCAAAGCAAACACCTGATCCACACATCCTCTACCAATTTTGAAACCACATTGCTCTTTCCCAATCTGATGCTTTGTACATGCCTTCACCCTCTCAATCAATAGCCTCCATATAATTTCTCAGGAATACTCAACAAACTTATACCTCTGTAATTTGAGCACTCACTCCTATACCCTTTGCCTTTGTACAATGGCACTATGCATGCATTCCACCAATCTTCAAGCACCTCACCATGAGTCATACATACATTAGATATTCTTACGAACCAGTCAATAATACAGTCACCCATGCAAACCCGCTGCCTTGTCAGCTTTCATCTTCTGGAAAGCTTTTACTAGTCTGTTTACCAAATCATTCTCCTTAGCCCTCTTACGTTGCACAACACCCTAACGGAAATATCCTATATCTTCCATTGTATCATCTAACAGATTGAAAAAACCTTCAAAACGCTCACTCCATCTCCTTCTCACATGACCACTACTTGTTATCACCACACCATTAGCCCCCTTAACTGAAGTTCCCATTTGTTCCATTGTCTTACGCACTTCATTTACCTAATTCCAAAACATCTTTTTATTCTCCCTAAAATGTAATGATACTCTCTCACACAACTCTCATTTGCCCTCTTTTTCACCTCTTGCACCTCTTGACCTCCTGGCTCTTTCTTTTATACATCTCCTAGTCATCTGCATTATTTCCCTACAAAAATCCTCCAAATGCCTCTCTCTTCTCTTTCACTAATAATCTTAATTCTTCATCCCACCACTCACTACACTTTTTAATTTGCCCACCTCCCACGCTTCTCAAGCCACAAGCATCTTTTGCGCAAGCCATCACTGTTTCCCTAAATACATCCCTTTCCTCCCCCACTCCCCTTACGTCCTTTTCTCTCACCCTTTTCCATTCTGCACTCAGTCCCTCTTGGTACTTCCTTACACAAATCTTCTTCCCAAGCTCAGTTATTCTCACCACTCTCTTCACCCCAATATTCTCTCTTCTTTTCTGAAGACCTCTACAAATCTTCACCTTCACCTCAACAGCATAATGATCAGACATCCACAGTTGCACCGCTCAGCACATTAACATCCAAAAGTCCCTCTCGCTCGTCTATCAATTATCACGTAATCCAATGACGCTCTCTGGCCATCTCTTCAACTTATATACGTAAACTTATGTATATCTCTCCTTTTAAACCAGGTATTCCCGATCACCAGTCCTTTTTCAGCACACAAATCTACAAGCTCTTTACCATTTCCATTTACAACACTGAACACTACATGTACACCAATTATTCCCTCAACTGCCACATTGCTCACCTTTGCATTCAAATCATCCATCACTTTAACCCAGTCTCGCACATCAAAATTACTAACACACTCACTCAGCTGCTCCCAAAATACTTGCCTCTAATGGTCTTTTCTTTCCTCTCATGCCCAGGTGAATATGCAACAATAATCACCCATCTTTCTCCATCCACTTTCAGTTTTACCCATATCAATCTGGAGTTTACTTTCTTACACACAATCACATACTCCCACCATCCCACTAACCCCTGACTTTACTCCCAAAATATTCCCAAACCACTCTTCCTCTTTACACTTGAGCGTTTCACTCAGAGCTAAAACATCAAGGTTCCTTTCCTCAAACATACCACCTATCTCTCCTTTATTCTCATCTTGGTTACATCCACACACATTTAGACACCCCAGTCTGAGCCATCGAGGAGGATAAGCACTCCCGGCAGGATTCCTTCTGTTTCCCATTTTAGAAAGTTAAGATATAAGGAGGGGAGGGTTTCTAGACCCCCCCGCTCCCGTCCCATTTAGTCGCTTTCGACGACACGTGAGGAATGCGTGGGAAGTATTCTTTCTCCTTTATCCCCATGGATATATATATATATATATATATATATATATATATATATATATATATATATATATATATATATATATATATATATATATATATATATATATATATATATATATATATATATATATATATATATATATATATATATTTTTTTTTTTTTTTTTTTTTTTATACTTTGTCGCTGTCTCCCGCGTTTGCGAGGTAGCGCAAGGAAACAGACGAAAGAAATGGCCCAACCCCCCCCCCCCATACACATGTACATACACACGTCCACACACGCAAATATACATACCTACACAGCTTTCCATGGTTTACCCCAGACGCTTCACATGCCTTGATTCACTCCACTGACAGCACGTCAACCCCTGTATACCACATCGCTCCAATTCACTCTATTCCTTGCCCTCCTTTCACCCTCCTGCATGTTCAGGCCCCGATCACACAAAATCTTTTTCACTCCATCTTTCCACCTCCAATTTGGTCTCCCTCTTCTCCTCGTTCCCTCCACCTCCGACACATATATCCTCTTGGTCAATCTTTCCTCACTCATTCTCTCCATGTGCCCAAACCATTTCAAAACACCCTCTTCTGCTCTCTCAACCACGCTCTTTTTATTTCCACACATCTCTCTTACCCTTACGTTACTTACTCGATCAAACCACCTCACACCACACATTGTCCTCAAACATCTCATTTCCAGCACATCCATCCTCCTGCGCACAACTCTATCCATAGCCCACGCCTCGCAACCATACAACATTGTTGGAACCACTATTCCTTCAAACATACCCATTTTTCCTTTCCGAGATAATGTTCTCGACTTCCACACATTTTTCAAGGCTCCCAAAATTTTCGCCCCCTCCCCCACCCTATGATCCACTTCCGCTTCCATGGTTCCATCCGCTGACAGATCCACTCCCAGATATCTAAAACACTTCACTTCCTCCAGTTTTTCTCCATTCAAACTCACCTCCCAATATATATATATATATATATATATATATATATATATATATATATATATATATATATATATATATATACACGGTGTTTTGGTCGAGGTGGTGTGCAAAGTGAGAGGGTTAGGGAAAAGGATTTGGTAAATAGAGAAGAGGTAGTAAAAGCTTTACGGAAGATGAAAGCCGGCAAGGCAGCAGGTTTGGATGGTATTGCAGTGGAATTTATTAAAAAAAAAAAAGGGGGTGACTGTATTGTTGACTGTTTGGTAAGGTTATTTAATGTATGTATGATTCATGGTGAGGTGCGTGAGGATTGGCGGAATGCGTGCATAGTACCATTGCACAAAGGCAAAGGGTATAGGAGTGAGTGCTCAAATTACAGAGGTATAAGTTTGTTGAGTATTCCTGGTAAAATATATGGGAGGGTATTGATTGAGAGTGTGAAGGCATGTACAGAGCATCAGATTCGGGAAGAGCAGTGTGGTTTCAGAAGTGGTAGAGGATGTGTGGATCAGGTGATTGCTTTGAAGAATGTATGTGAGAAATACTTAGAAAAACAAATGGATTTGTATGTAGCATTTATGGATCTGAAGAAGGCATATGATAGAGTTGATAGAGATGCTCTGTGGAAGGTATTAAGAATATATGGTGTGGGAGGCAAGTTGTTAGAAGCAGTGAAAAGTTTTTATCGAGGATGTAAGGCATGTGTACGTGTAGGAAGAGAGGAAAGTGATTGGTTCTCAGTGAATGTAGGTTTGCGGCAAGGGTGTGTGATGTCTACATGTTTTTTTAATTTGTTTATGGATGGGGTTGTTAGGGAGGTGAATGCAAGAGTTTTGGAAGGAGGGGCAAGTATGTCTGTTGTGGATGAGAGAGCTTGGGAAGTGAATCAGTTGTTGTTCGCTGATGATACAGCGCTGGTGGCTGATTCATGTAAGAAACTGCAGAAGCTGGTGACTGAGTTTGGTAAAGTGTGTGAAAGAAGAAAGTTAAGAGTAAATATGAATAAGAGCAAGGTTATTAGGTACAGTAGGGTTGAGGGTCAAGTCAATTGGGAGGTAAGTTTGAATGGAGAAAAACTGGAGGAAGTAAAGTGTTTTAGATATTCGGGGGTGGATCTGGCAGCAGATGGAACCATGGAAGCGGAAGTGAATCATAGGGTGGTGGAGGGGGCGAAAATTCTGGGAGCCTTGAAGAATGTTTGGAAGTCGAGAACATTATCTCAGAAAGCAAAAATGGGTATGTTTGAAGGAATAGTAGTTCCAACAATGTTGTATGGTTGCGAGGCGTGGGCTATGGATAGAGTTGTGCGCAGGAGGGTGGATGTGATGGAAATGAGATGTCTGAGGACAATATCTGGTGTGAGGTGGTTTGATCGAGTAAGTAATGTAAGGGTAAGAGAGATGTGTGGAAATAAAAAGAGTGTGGTTGAGAGAGCAGAAGAGGTTGTTTTAAAATGGTTTGGTCACATGGAGAGAATGAGTGAGGAAAGATTGACCAAGAGGATATATGTGTCAGAGGTGGAGGGAACGAGAAGAAGTGGGAGACCAAATTGGAGGTGGAAAGATGGAGTGAAAAAGATTTTGAGTGATCGAAGCCTGAACATGCAGGAAGGTGAAAGGCGTGCAAGGAATAGAGTGAATTGGAAGGATGTGGTATACCGGGGTCGAGGTGCTGTCATTGGATTGAACCAGGGCATATGAAGCGTCTAGGGTAAACCAAGGAAAGTTGTGTGGGGCCTGGATGTGGAAAGGGAGCTGTGGTTTCGGTGCATTATTACATGACAGCTAGAGACTGAGTGTGAACGAATGGGGCCTTTGGTGTCTTTTCCTAGCGCCACCTCGCACATACGAGGGGGCGGGGGTTGTTATTCCATGTGTTGCGAGGTGGCGATGGGAACAAATAAAGTCAGACAGTATGAATTATGTACATGTGTGTATATGTATATGTCTGCCTGTGTATATATATGTGTACATTGAGATGTATAGGTATGTATATTTGCGTGTGTGGACGTGTATGTATATACATGTGTATGTGGGCGGGTTGGGCCATTCTTTCGTATGTTTCCTTGATCTACCTCGCTAACGCGGGAGACAGCGACAAAGCAAAATAAATAAAAAAAAAGAATAAATATATATATATATATATATATATATATATATATATATATATATATATATATATATATATATATATACATATATATATTTTATTTTTATTCATTTTGCTTTGTCGCTGCTCACAGGTTAGCGAGATAGCGCAAAGAAACAGACGAAAGAATGGCCCAACCCACCCACATACACATGTATATACATATACGTCCACCCACTCAAATATACATACCTATACATCTCAACGTATGCACATGTACATAATTCATACTATCTACCTTTATTCATTCCCATCGCCACCTCGCCACACATGGAATAACAACACTCTCCCCCTCATGTGTGCGATGTATCGCTAGGAAAAGACAACAAAGGCCACATTCGTTCACACTCCGTCTCTAGCTGTCATGTAATAATGCACCGATACCACAGCTCCCTTTCCATATCACGGCCCTACAGAACTTTCCATGGTTTACCCAAGACGCTTCACATGCCCTAGTTCAATCCATTGACAGCACTTAGACCTCGGAATACCACATCGTTCCAATTCACTCTATTCCTTGCACGCCTTTCACCCTCCAGCATGTTTACGCCCCGATCACTAAAATCTTTTTCACTCCATCTTTCCACCTCCAATTTGACGTCCCACTCCTCCTTCTTCCTGATTCCTCTGACACATATATCCTCTTGGTCAATCTTTCCTCACTCATTCTCTTCCTATGACCAAACCATTTCAAAACACCCTCTTCTGCTCTCTTAACCACACTCTTTTTATTACCACACATCTCTCTTACCGTATTATTACCTACTCGATCAAACCACCTCACACCACATATTGTCCTCAAACATCTCATTTCCAGCACATCCACCCTCCTGCGCACAACTCTATCCATAGCCCACGCCTCGCAACCATATAACATTTTTGGAACCACTATTCCTTCAAACATACCCATTTTTCCTTTCCGAGATAATGTTCTCGACTTTCCACACATTTTTCAAGGCTCCAAAATTTCGCCCCCTCCCCCACCCTATGATCACTTCCGCTTCCATGTTCCATCCGCTGACAAGATCCACTCCCAGATATCTAAAACACTTCACTTCCTCCAGTTTTTCTCCATTCAAACTCACCTCCCAATATATTTTATAATATATAATAAAATATATATTTATATAAATATTATATATATTATATATATATATACACGGTGTTTTGGTCGAGGGTGGTGGGGCAAAGTGAGAGGGTTAGGGAAAAGGGTTTGGTAAATAGAGAAGAGGTAGTAAAAGCTTATACGGAAGATGAAAGCCGGGAAGGCTGCAGGTTTGGATGGTATTGCAGTGGAATTTATTAAAAAAAAAAAAGGGGGGTGACTGTATTGTTGACTGTTTGGTAAGGTTATTTAATGCATGTATGATTCATGGTGAGGTGCGTGAGGATTGGCGGAATGCTTGCATAGTACCATGGTACAAAAGCAAAGGGTATAGGAGTGAGTGCTCAAATTACAGAGGTATAAGTTTGTTGAGTATTCCTGGTAAAATATATGGGAGGGTATTGATTGAGAGGGTGAAGGCATGTACAGAGCATCAGATTCGGGAAGAGCAGTGTGGTTTCAGAAGTGGTAGAGGATGTGTGGATCAGGTGTTTGCTTTGAAGAATGTATGTGAGAAATACTTAGAAAAACAAATGGATTTGTATGTAGCATTTATGGATCTGAAGAAGGCATATGATAGAGTTGATAGAGATGCTCTGTGGAAGGTATTAAGAATATATGGTGTGGGAGGCAAGTTGTTAGAAGCAGTCAAAAGTTTTTATCGAGGATGTAAGGCATGTGTATGTGTAGGAAGAGAGGAAAGTGATTGGTTCTCAGTGAATGTAGGTTTGCGGCAAGGGTGTGTGATGTCTACATGTTTTTTTAATTTGTTTATGGATGGGGTTCTTAGGGAGGTGAATGCAAGAGTTTTGGAAAGAGGGGCAAGTATGTCTGTTGTGGATGAGAGAGCTTGGGAAGTGAGTCAGTTGTTGTTCGCTGATGATACAGCGCTGGTGGCTGATTCATGTAAGAAACTGCAGAAGCTGGTGACTGAGTTTGGTAAAGTGTGTGAAAGAAGAAAGTTAAGAGTAAATGTGAATAAGAGCAAGGTTATTAGGTACAGTAGGGTTGAGGGTCAAGTCAATTGGGAGGTGAGTTTGAATGGAGAAAAACTGGAGGAAGTGAAGTGTTTTAGATATCTGGGAGTGGATCTGTCAGCGGATGGAACCATGGAAGCGGAAGTGGATCATAGGGTGGGGAAGGGGGCGAAAATTTTGGGAGCCTTGAAGAATGTTTGGAAGTCGAGAACATTATCTCGAAAAGCAAAAATGGGTATGTTTGAAGGAATAGTGGTTCCAACAATGTTGTATGGTTGCGAGGCGTGGGCTATGGATAGAGTTGTTCGCAGGAGGATGGATGTGCTGGAAGTGAGATGTTTGAGGACAATGTGTGGTGTGAGGTGGTTTGATCGAGTAAGTAACGTAAGGGTAAGAGAGATGTGTGGAAATAAAAAGAGCGTGGTTGAGAGAGCAGAAGAGGGTGTTTTGAAATGGTTTGGGCACATGGAGAGAATGAGTGAGGAAAGATTGACCAAGAGGATATATGTGTTGGAGGGGGAGGGAACGAGGAGAAGAGGGAGACCGAATTGGAGGTGGAAAGATGGAGTGAAAAGGATTTTGTGTGATCGGGGCCTGAACATGCAGGAGGGTGAAAGGAGGGCAAGGAATAGAGTGAATTGGAGCGATGTGGTATACAGGGGTTGACGTGCTGTCAGTGGATTGAATCAGGGCATGTGAAGCGTCCGGGGTAAACCATGGAATGTAGGTATGTATATTTGCGTGTGTGGACGTGTGTATGTACATGTGTATGGGGGGGGTTGGGCCATTTCTTTCGTCTGTTTCCTTGCGCTACCTCGCAAACGCGGGAGACAGTGACAAAGCAAAAAAAAAAAAAAAAAAAAAAAAAAAAAATATATATATATATATATATATATATATATATATATATATATATATATATATATATATATATATATATATATATATATATATATATATATATATATACATATATATATTCTATTCATATTCATTTTGCTTTGTCGCTGCTCACAGGTTAGCGCGATAGCGCAAAGAAACAGACGAAAGAATGGCCCAACCCACCCACATACACATGTATATACATATACGTCCACCCACTCAAATATACATACCTATACATCTTAACGTATGCACATGTACATAATTCATACTATCTGCCTTTATTCATTCCCATCGCCACCTCGCCACACATGGAATAACAACACTCTCCTCCTCATGTGTGCGATGTATCGCTAGGAAAAGACAACAAAGGCCACATTCGTTCACACTCCGTCTCTAGCTGTCATGTAATAATGCACCGATACCACAGCTCCCTTTCCATATCCCGGCCCCACAGAACTTTCCATGGTTTACCCAAGACGCTTCAGATATCTTGGTTCCATCCATTGACAGCACTTAGACCTCGGAATACCACATCGTTCCAATTCACTCTATTCCTTGCACGCCTTTCACCCTCCAGCATGTTTACGCCCCGATCTTTTTCACTCCATCTTTCCACCTCCAATTTGACGTCCCACTTCTCCTTCTTCCTGATTCCTCTGACACATATATCCTCTTGGTCAATCTTTCCTCACTCATTCTCTTCATATGACCAAACCATTTTAAAACACCCTCTTCTGCTCTCTTAACCACACTCTTTTTATTACCACACATCTCTCTTACCGTATTATTACCTACTCGATCAAACCACCTCACACCACATATTGTCCTCAAACATTTCATTTCCAGCACATCCACCCTCCTGCGCACAACTCTATCCATAGCCTACGCCTCGCAACCATATAACATTTTTGGAACCACTATTCCATCAAACATACCCATTTTTGCTTTCTGAGATAATGTTCTAGACTTCCACACATACTTTAACGCTACAAGAACTTTCGCCCCCTCCCCCACCCTATGATTCACTTCCGCTTACATGATTCCATCCGCTTCCAAACCCCTTCCCAGATATCTAAAACACTTCACCTCCTCCAGTTTTTCTCCATTGAAACTTACCTGCAAATTGACTTGACCCTCAACCCTACTGAATCTAATAACCTTGCTCATATTCACATTTACTCTTAACTTTCTTCTTTGACACATTTTACCAAACTCAGTCACCAGCTTCCCCAGTTTCTCACATGAATCAGCCACCAGCGCTGTATCGTTAGCGAACAACAACTGACTCACTTCGCAAGCTCTTTCATCCACAACAGACTATATACTTGCCCGTCTTTCCAAAACTCTTGCATTCACCTCCCTAACAACCCCATCCAAGAACAAATTAAACAACCATGGAGGCATCACACACCACTGCCGCAAACCTATATTCTTTGAGAACCAATCAATTTCCTCTCTTCCTACAAGTTCACATGCCTTACATCCTCGATAGAAACTTTTCACTGCTTCTAACAACTTGCCTCCCACACTATATTTTCTTAATACCTTCCACACAGCATCTCTATCAACTCTATCATATGCCTTCTCCAGATTAAATGCTACATACAAATCCATTTGCTTTTCTAAGTATTTCTCACACACATTCTTCAAAGCAAACACCTGATCCACACATCCTCTACCACTTCTGAAACCACAAGGCTCTTCCCCAGAATGATGCTCTGCAAATGCCTTCACCTTATCAATCAATACCCTTTCATATAATTTCCTAGGAATATTCAACAAACCTATGCCTCTGAAATTTGAGCACTTACTTTTATCCCCTTTGCCTTTGTACAATGGCACTGTGCAAGCATTCCGCCAATCCTCAGGCACCTCACCATGAGTCATACGTACATTGAATAACCTTACCAACCACTCAACGATACAGTCACTCCCTTTCTTATTAAATTCCACAGCAATACCATCCAAACACTCTGCCTTGCCGGCTGTCATCTAACGGAAAGCTTTTACTATCTCTTCCCGGTTTATCAAATCATTTTCCCTAACCCTCTCAGTATGCACACCACCTTGACCAAAACACCCTATATCTGCCACTTTATCATCAGGCACATTCAACAAACCTTCAAAATACTCACTCCATCTCCTTCTCACATCACCACAACTTGTTATCACTTCCCCATTAGCCCCCTTAACTGAAGCTCCCATTTCTTCCCTTGTCTTACGCCCTTTATTTACCTCATTCCAAAACATCTTTTTATTCTCCCTAAAATTTAATGATACTTTCTCACCCCAACTCTCAATTGCCCTCTTTTTCACCTCTTGCACCTTTCTCTTGACCTCCTGCCTCTTTCTTTTATACATCTCCCATTCATTTGCATTATTTGATGCAAAAATCGTCCAAATGCTTCTCTCTTCTCTTTCACTAACAATCTTACTTCTTCATCCCACCACTCACTACCCTTTCTAATCTGCCCACCTCCCATGCGTCTCATGCCACAAGCATCTTTTGCGCAAGCCATCACTGCTTCACTAAATACATCCCATTAATCCCCTACTCCCGTAACGTCCTTTGTTCCCACCTTTTTCCATTTTGTACTCTGTCTCTCCTGGTACTTCCTCAAACAAGTCTCCTTCTCAAGCTCACTTACTCTCACCACTCTTTTCACCACAATATTCTCTCTTCTCTTCTGAAAACCTCTACAAATCTTCATCTTCGCCTCCACACGGTAATGATCAGACATCACTTCAGTTGCACTTTCAGGACATTAACATCCAAAAGTCTCTCTTTGGCGCGCCTATCAATTAACACGTAATTCAATAACGCTCTCTGGCCGTTTCTCCTACTTACATACGTATACTTATGTATATCTCTCTTTTTAAACCAGGTATTCCCAATCACCAGCCCTTTTTTCAGCACATAAATCTACTAGCTCTTCACCATTTTCATTTACAGCACTGAACATGCCATGTACACCAATTATTCCCTCACCTTTGCATTCAAATCACCCACCACTATAACCCCGTCTAGTGCATCAAAACAACTAATACACTCACTCAGCTGCTCCCAAAACACTTGCCTCTCATGAGCTTTCTTCTCATGCCTAGGTGCATATGCACAAATATTCATCCATCTCTTTCCATCCACTTTCAGTTTTACCTATATGAATCTAGAGTTTACTTTCTTACACTCTATCACATACTCCCACCACTCCTGTTTAAGGAGTAGTGCTCCTCCTTCCCTTACTCTTGTCCTCTCACAAACCCCTGAATTTACTCCCAAGACATTCCCAAACCACTCTTCCCCTTTACCCTTGACCTTCTCTTCACTCAGAGCCAAAACATCCAGGTTCCTTTCCTCAAACATACTATCTATCTCTCCTTTTTTCTAATCTTGGTTACATCCACACACATTTAGACACCCCAATCTGAGCCTTCGAGGAGGATGAGGACTCCCCGCGTGACTCCTTCTTCTGTTTCCCCTTTTAGAAAGTTAAAATACAAGGAGGGGAGGGTTTCCAGCCCCCCGCTCCCGTCTCCTTTAGTTGCCTTCTACGACACGTGAGGAATACGCGGGAAGTATTCTTTCTCCCCTATCTCCAGGGATAGGGGTGAAGAGAGTGGTGAGAGTAAGTGAGCTTGAGAAGGACACTTGTGTGAGGAAGTACCAAGAGAGACTGAGTAGAGAATGGAAAAAGGTGAGAACAAAGGAGGTAAGGGGAGTTGGGGAGGAATGTGATGTATTCAGGGAAGCAGTGATGGCTTTCGCAAAAGATGCTTGTGGCATGAGAAGCGTGGGAGGTGGGTTGATTAGAAAAGGTAATGAGTGGTGGAATGAAAAATTAAGATTATTAGTGAAAGAGAAGAGAGAGGCATTTGAACGATTTTTGCAGGGAAAAAATGAAAATGAGTGGGAGAGGTATAAAAGAAAGAGGTCAAGAGAAAGGTGCAAGAGGTGAAAAAGAGGGCAAATGAGAGTTGGGGTGAGAGAGTATCATTAAATTTCAGGGAGAATAAAACGATTTTTTGGAAGGAGGTAAATAAAGTGCGAAAGACAAGGGAGCAAATGGGAACTTCGGTGAAGGGGGCTAATGGGGAGGTGATAACAAGTAGTGGTGATGTGAGAAGGAGATGGAGTGAGTATTTTGAAGGTTTGTTGAATGTGTTTGATGATAGAGTGGCAGATATAGGGTGTTCTGGTCGAGGTGGTGTGCAAAGTGAGAGGGTTAGGGAAAATGATTTGGTAAATAGAGAAGAGGTAGTAAAAGCTTTACGGAAGATGAAAGCCGGTAAAGTAGCAGGTTTGGATGGTATTGCAGTGGAATTTATTAAAAAAGGGGGTGACTGTATTGTTGACTGGTTGGTAAGGGTATTTAATGTATGTATGATTCATGGTGAGGTGCCTCAGGAATGGCGGAATGCTTGCATAGTGCCATTGTACAAAGGCAAAGGGGATAAGAGTGAGTGCTCAAATTACAGAGGTATAAGTTTGTTGAGTATTCCTGGTAAATTATATGGAAGGGTATTGATTGAGAGGGTGAAGGCGTGTACAGAGCATCAGATTGGGGAAGAGCAGTGAGGTTTCAGAAGTGGTAGAGTATGTGTGGATCAGGTGTTTGCTTTGAAGAATGTATGTGAGAAATAATTAGAAAAACAAATGGATTTGTATGTAGCATTTATGGATCTGGAGAAGGCATATGATAGAGTTGATAGAGATGCTGTATGGAAGGTATTAAGAATATATGGTGTGGGAGGTAAGTTGTTAGAGGCAGTGAAAAGTTTTTATCGAGGATGTAAGGCATGTGTACGTGTAGGAAGAGAGGAAAGTGATTGGTTCCCAGTGAATGTAGGTTTGCGGCAAGGGTGTGTGATGTCTACATGGTTGTTTAATTTGTTTATGGATGGTGTTGTTAGGGAGGTGAATGCAAGAGTTTTGGAAAGAGGGGCAAGTATGTCTGTTTTGGATGAGAGAACTTGGGAAGTGAGTCAGTTGTTGTTCGCTGATGATACAGCGCTGGTGGCTGATTCATGTAAGAAACTGCAGAAGCTGGTGACTGAGTTTAGTAAAGTGTGTGAATGAAGAAAGTTAAGAGTAAATGTGAATAAGAGCAAGGTTGTTAGGTACAGTAGGGTTGATGGTCAAGTCAATTGGGAGGTAAGTTTGAAAGGAGAAAACCTGGAGGAAGTAAAGTGTTTTAGATATCTGGGAGTGGATCTGGAAGCGGATGGAACCATGGGAGCGGAAGTGAATCATAGGGTGGGGGAGGTGGTGAGAATTCTGGGAGCCTTGAATAATGTTTGGAAGTCGAGAACATTATCTCGGAAATCAAAAATGGGTATGTTTGAAGGAATAGTGGTTCCAACAATGTTGTATGGTTGCGAGGCGTGGGCTATGGATAGAGTTGTGCGCAGGAGGGTGGATGTGCTGGAAATGAGATGTTTGAGGACAATATGTGGTGTGAGGTGGTTTGATCGAGTAAGTAATGTAAGGGTGAGGGAGATGTGTGGAAATAAAAAGAGTGTGGTTGAGGGAGCAGAAGAGGGTGTTTTGAAATGGTTTGGTTACATGGAGAGAATGAGTGGGGAAAGGTTGACCAAGAGGATATATGTGTCGGAGGTGGAGGGAACGAGGAGAAGTTGGAGACCAAATTTTAGGTGGAAAGATGGAGTGAAAAAGATTTTGAGTGATCGGGGCCTGAACATGCAGGAGGGTGAAAGGCGTGCAAGGAATAGAGTGAATTGGAACGATGTGGTATACTGGTGTCGACGTGCTGTCAATGGATTGAACTAGGGCATGTGAAGCGTCTGTGGTAAACCATGGAAAGTGTGTGGGGCCTGGATATGGAAAGGGAGCTGTGGTTTCGGTGCATTATTACATGACAGGAGTGTGAAGGAATGGGGCCTTTGGTGTCTTTCCTAGCGCTACTTCGCACACATGAGGGGGGAGGGGGTTGTTATTCCATGTGTGGCGAGGTGGCGATGGGAACAAATAAAGGCAGAGAGTATGAATTATGTACATGTGTAGATATGTATATGTCTGTGTGTGTATATTTGTGTACATTGAGATGTATAGGTATGTATATTTGCGTGTGTGGACGTGTATGTATATACATGTGTATGTGGGCGGGTTGGGCCATTCTTTCGTCTGTTTCCTTGCGCTACCTCGCTAACGCGGGAGACAGCGACAAAGCAAAATAAATGAATAAATAAAGATATATATATATATATATATATATATATATATATATATATATATATATATATATATATATATATATATATACATATATATATATATATACATATATATATATATATATATATATATATATATATATATATATATATATATATATATATATATATATATATATATATATATATATATATATATATATATATATATATATATATATATATATATACGCACATGTTAGTCTAAACCAGATATCTAATTTATTGGCTAACCCATTGGTGTGAATGAATAGCTGGGTTGAATGTGGGATGACTGTCGTAAGCAGGTTTCGACCGTATGCGGTCTGTGAATGAGTCACGGTTAGGAACGATAAATGCTACAACACAGGGGTGTATTTCTTGTAACCTCTTGGCCAATACATTGCACGTGCAAGATATCTGATTCCCTATCATTTGATATCTAACTTTGAGGATGTAATCTCTTTTTTCCTGTGGCGCATTGATATGGTTCAGTAGATAGTTTTACGTTCTATGTGTCTTTCATGTATCTCTCCAGAACGAAATTTTCTAAAATCGACGGGTTGGTGAAATACAATGTAGATCGATTGTTAATTTTATCATTTTCATAAAGATTTTTTTTCTTACTATATAGCATGCCCGCAGGTCAGTAGTGTTTTGTGTCCAATGGAAAGTTTGCCGTCCATTGTGCAATAATCCTGCATTGTTTCCAACTTACAAGTTTTGCAAAAACAGATTGACCCTGTAGGTGGAACTACTGAGAAGATAAATACTTTAATCCGCAGGGTTAATTGTTATCAGGAAATGTTGATAACAGTTTGCTGGATGCATCAGGAGGTGATCCGGCGTCGAAGCGATGCAGTACTGTCAATGTTGAGTCACCTCAGAGTAAACCTTGTCTCACTCAGGATAAGAGATCCTCAAAGAACAACGAAGGATCTGTTTTACGGTTAAGATGACGTCATTGATAATGAACACGTTTTAAGCTCGTCGGTGACTCTATCATCTTGGGTAATCTGGATGAGTTCTGCGCCAGGATCCCCTCACACCGTTCGCGCATTTGCTTTCCAGGTGTCAGGGAAGATGAGGCAGCCGATGCTGTGGAGGTCTGTGGTGGTGCTAAAGATAATATGATTTGTTTCCTATGTAGGTACTAACGATGTACTGAAGAACAGATCGGGGGAGCTGTTGGAGGAGTATCGGCAACTTATTTGAATTTTTCCAAACAAAGCAAATATATTCCTGATTTCTGGACTACTTAGAACCATGATTTTTCGGAGAACTGCTCATGATTGTCTCTGGAAACGCATTCTTTATTAATCTAAATAAAAGACTAGTGAAGGTTTGTTTCTAGGGAGTCAGATTTGTGAAGATGATTCAATATTCTATCATGCGTCCCTATAATCTTATGAGGGAAGGACTCCACCTGAGTAAACCTCAGGCTGTGCACTTTGGTAGCATCCTTGGTGAAGCTACGCGAGCGTTTTCGTTAGAATTCAAATGAGTTGAATAACAGCCCGCGTGGAGCACATCCATCCCCTTTCGTAAGTACTTACGAAGCAAGTCTCAGTCACATCTAAAGATGTCTTATGTTACTGCACATAACAAAACTTTCAGTTAGAGACAACTGCATTCGAAGAAAATCATTTGTTTGTTATTCTGAATCATGACCAGATAATGAAGAGAAATATGTCCTTGCCAATTCCAGGGCACACCGGCAGCCGAATATCAACTTGACGGTGGAGTCTTGTTTATCAGCAAAGGTCAACTTAATCCAGTGTTAAAATCATGTTGCAGTTCTTAGTATTGTTGGTTTGATTTCGGCAGAAATTTAGATACGTTTTTCAAGAAAATAACCGTAGGATATCTTTAGAGGCCCCCAGCACAGAAACCAGAGGTAGGCGAAATTCATTATCAGATGGTGGAACTGTGTAATGCATTCATATGATTTCATCATAGAGGTAGATTTTAACATACAAGTACGTAAGTGTGTGTATGTGTATGTGGTGGAAGGGGAGTCCCTTTCCAGTAACTCTGGGCTGGGTCTCTCCTTAGATTTCCCTGGTTGTGCCGTTATACAGTTAGCTGAGAAACATGCTCGCGACAAAAAAATGTCGCATTCTATTTTGAGGCAACTTTCAACACACCTTATAACGCTAATTAACATCAAAGTCGCAAAAAATACCAGATTTTAGTCCAGTAGATGTTAACGGTCTTCGCATTGTTCTTAACAGACTAATCTTGATTAATTTCATCAATGTAAGTGATCTGGATACAGCTAAGAAAAGCCTCAGTAAAACTTTAAAGTACTTGAGAAAACATGTGTACCTATCCGTCGTACAACGTATATTTCGAAAAGGAATCCAGTATGGTGATGAATTTTGTTTAAGACTCTAAATAGCACATGAGAAACTCAAATAGACGAGTAACCAACATGACGGAGCAAATTATGTAAAGAGACTTATACGTCAAAGCCAATGAGAGCATCAAGCATATATTGTTCAAAATGATCAAAGAAACAAAAGTCTTAGTTATGCTATGAACAAGAATGTCATCACTCAGTTAAGAGGTCCAGTAACAAAGCAAGACAGTGATTGATTCAAGACCATAAAGTCATGACAAATCTTAAATTACTATTTTGCATCTATATTAGCGACAGAAGATGTAACTCTTGTCTCGAACCTGGTTCCATTGCTAAGAGAGCAAAACATTTTAAACCATACTCACATAGAATATAAAGATGTATTCTAAGTGCTTAATGAAATGAAATAAAGAAAATGGGAGGCCCAGATAATTGTTATTCGACGACAATAAAAGGCGAAAACTATGATAGTTAATCCCTTCACTACTCTTTTCAATGTTCCACTATCTAAAGTAAAAGCTCCAGAGGAATGGAAGTTTGCTAGTGTCACATCAATGTTTAAAAACAAGTAATAAGTCCCTGCCCGGATATTGTCCAATCAGCTTAACATCAGTAGTTGATTAACTTACGGAAGCATTCACTCGAGACAAACTTGTGAAACGTATTCGGATGATCGTTACATAAATGATTCTTAAAGTGTTTTTTCGATGAAATCTCTCATGCCTGAAAACCTTTTTGATTCATTTCATAACGTACCCAACATGTATGATAACAGTAAATCAGGTGATATCATCTATTTAGATCCTCAGAAAGCATTCGATATACTTCCTGATCTAAGGCTACTAACAAAAGTTATGTTACATGTCTTAGATGGGATTCTACTTCGTTGGTTAGGAAATTATAGTTGAGTGGCAGTAAACTAAGAGTAGTGATTATTGATCAAACCTCAGAATGGTTAGCCGTAACAGTAGTGTACCACAGGAATCGGCCTTGGGACCTTTCTCTGTTTCATACATACTAAGGATTTTAATATCACTATGTATTGTGAGATATCAAAATTCCCAAACGATACTAAGCTGGGAAAGAAATCTATTATAGAAGTTTAACGTCAGCAGCTTCAAAATGACATAGAAAAACTGATAGGCTTGCGGGGGCAAATGAATCTTTAACATCGATAAAAGTAAAGCTTTACATAACTATAGTAAAAACAAGAAAGCAAAGTACAATGTAAATTTTGTTGAGTTACGGATTGGAAATGAGGAAAAAGACCTAAAGGCAATTAAGAAGTGCACAGAAGCCATAAAATGAACGAAGAAAATTCTTGGATTCATAGGTAACACCTTCGAATTTAAGACTAGGAAAATTATCCCATTCTTTATCAATTCCTTGTGGTTCGTTTTGGTCACCCTACTTGAAAAAGATATATTAAAACTGTAGGGAGAGCAGTTACCAAGAAATCCCGTGAGAGCTAATGAAACGATTTGAATTCATTAAACTTAGAAAAGAGAAGGTTAAGAGGTGATTTAATACATATATGAAAGTTTATCAGTAGCCTTGATAAGGTAGATCTAACAAGCTATTTAAAGCTAGATTCGTTTTACTCCGCTTGAAGTAATAAATACCAACTCTACTACAGTCAAAAGTTTTACGTTGAATGAGGCGATATACATCTTCTTCAAAAGGAATGACAAGATATAGAATGATTTACCAGTTAAGGTCACTGAAAGAAGTGCAATAAATACATTTCAGAAAAGAATTCACAGAAGTTTCGGTCTAGGTGGCTGGCATGACTTGCGCCTCCTTTTTTATATGAAAGCTTTACAGGAACTTCTCGCTGATTTTCCTTTATTATGCCTACTTTTCTTACGACACCAATCTAAGAGTTTCTGATTTCTTCTAGTGTCACATCAGCCAAAAAAAAACAAAAACAATCGTCTGTTGTTGTTTGAATTCCTCTGTGATTCTAGGTCACTGTGATTTACCTTTGCAAGTATAAGTTCCCATTGTAAGTTTCCATTTAAAGTACCTCCACAGTAATAGAGGGTCCCATGTCTTGTTTCTGTTACATGTAATCACAGGTAAAATTTTCCATGTTTCGTATTCCTTCATTTCATCACGTCTCAGGAAATTTCGTTGCAGCCTTGCCGTATTCAGGCACCGTTTTTCTCTTGACCTTTCCTTATTAGATTTTATACTCCTTTATACTCTCCATATATCTAATTCTATTCAAAGTTCTCATTCTTTCTTCTTTCCTTACCTTGCTTATCAATAGATTGTTGATATCTTTTCTATTAGTCTTTCCTCTCAATTATCTTTATCTTTTTTTATTTTCGCTTTCACCTCTCAATTTTATACTTGGTATCCGTCCTCCTCCAAAACTCTCACCTCCTTCGTCCTTCGTTCTCGATTCCCTCCCGTCTCTCAAGAGCCGGCCACCGAGACTTGCCAACGCCAGCACTATAAAGGCACGACGTACGGCAAGCACCCATCCCGCCCGTCACCTACTCTCACTCGCCAGGTGTAGTACACTGCCTCAGAAAGTATATACTATTACTGACGGAATATTTCCAAACCTCACGGTGGAAACCTTGACGAGGATCTTGACCAAGTATTTCCCTAAGGAGTTTGGGCGAACGAGCGAGTGAGAGAGGATTTCATGGAGAAGTGGAGAATTTCCGCGAAAAAAAATATCGAAGTTTCACTAAAGGGGAAATGAAAGCCTCCAGCAGATGAGAACTGGTTTTTATGAAGAATTAGAATTGGTGCCAGTGACGAGGGTGGTGGGATGCGAGGACTCCTGCAGGATGGCCTCAACGCTGGGTGTGTGGGCAGAATTGTCAGCTGGAGGGAACTGACAATATGTGCAGATTGAGGGAAGGACGACAATATCCCGTGAAAAGGGCGCTGTTAGCGGCTGAATCATTCACACCAGCTGTGCTGGGATGAGATTCTTCCGCGGGCTACCAACCATTTCTGCCACGAAATTCTTGTATATGCTATATAAACGTGCATATTACATGCACGTGCGAGTGTGTGTGTGTGTGTGTGTGTGTGTGTGTGTGTGTGTGTGTGTGTGTGTGTGTGTGTGTGTCTGTCTGCGTGTGTGTGTTCATATATCTTTGCATACCTATAGTTTTAGTGTGCAAAATTTTGTACTTTTGTGTTGTCAGTTCAGGTAAAATAAAGTTTGATTTAGAGCAATGTGCATCAGAATTTTCATTTTTCCCTAACGCAGTTCTGTAAGGTCTCGGTAACAATACAGTAAAAGTCCTGAGAGTAACCTTTCGTTGAAATATGTCTAAATTTACATGAATCCACCGACCGCCAAAGATCAATAACTTTTCATATCTATGATCATAAACGGTGGATTTGAGTGATACAGAATCCTAGAATGGGATTTTGGTCATAGAAACATAATACTTGAACCAAGAACAACTCAACCGGATATATAAGATTTACGTGGACCAGTTTCTTACCAACATGTATTAGTGCCAGGGGTAATATCGCCCGGAAGAATATATTTTACACAATGTGAGTTTTCCATCTTGCAAATACTGCTCTGCAGTGATTCTTTGGCTGCACACATATAAATATATTTTTGGAAAGCTCATCATACTGCCCTTGAAATATAACTACTTTACCACTGTCTTTGTGCAAATGGCATTAGAAATTCATTGCTGATATAGGCAATATCACGTGTATTTGTTTTGCGCTTGAAGCCAAGAGATCCTTTTGATTGTGTCCCCTCATATACATGAAGTTACACCCTTTTGTAACATTGGTGTTTGGGAAACATAATGCAGTGTCAGAAGTGAAATGGTCGACAACGCTGCCTCCAGTATTCACAGGAGTGGTGGGATTAACAGCATATGCTAAATAATGCTCTTAGAAAGAAAGGGAGAAAAAACACATTCATATCCGTTCCGTATCTTATCTATCAACTATGTAACTCAGTGAATGAATGGCTACACAAATGATATCAGTGAATGTGATACTTATAACTCACTACTATGGTTAGATCACTGTAGATGCATTACTTACTCAAAAGGCATGACAGGCTAGTTAGAGTCACGGGCAAATGCTGTTAGCTTTGAGGTGCTGCATAAAACAATGTAATGACAAACCATATCTTTTGCAAGTGTACCTCCTTGTATTACAATCCTTCGCACAACTACCGAAGATGATATCGAGTAGCTCTGATGGTGCTGCGAGCTGTTCGGTCTGTTTTGGACATCACCTTTCACCCAACATGTGCCATCCCCACCTCTCTGGCTTCATGTCTATACCTCTCCTTTCCCACTCCATCATGTGGGCGTATAGAGGGAGGCTGTAGCATCTTGTGGCAGCTGGACCTGGTACAAGAGTTTGTGGTTCCAAAAATGATATTTTCTAAGAAATGATAATAAAAATGAACTGCTTGTATCGGAAGATACCCAATCCTTCGTCTTCAACATTAGTACGTAAAAACACCAATGCCTTTCCTCCTGCCACAGTGATGTTCCTCGTCACTTACAATACTCGTTTGAGCACCTTAGTCTTCTGGCATGATGAGGAGTCACTCTTGATTTACTATAGCGTCAAAATAGGAAATGCATTGATAGCCTATGGTCACATGCCTCAGGATAAGAAACTCCTTAGATATTCTAATGTGCCCAACATTTCTCTGTTTTCTTGGCTCTGGAGCCAGGAAAAAAATCATATATGTCCATTTCAGCATTATGCAGTAGGAGGACCGACAAGTCCTTGTCATCCCCAACCACAACAGTGCCTTTATTTCTGGAAGACCCAACAGCTGTCAAGACAATGAACACATCAGCATCATATTTTGTATTATCTGTACTGCATCCAGCTCTCTCTAGTTTATGACTATGATATTGTTTGCCTAACTGATGAGAAAATCCACCACCTATAAGTAAAGTTTACTGTTACGTTTGCAGAAGCCGTGCTCTTCTCAAGTGTATGACTTATAGCTGCTGGACTGTCCTTGTAGTCATTGCATTTAGTGGTAGCAACACTATCTTTTCTGTGCCACATATGTAACATAGAGCTGACTCACACTGGTAATATGTATATCCTCTTAGCCATGATAAGCGAGGAATTAAAGTACTATCATCAAGGACATATTAGATATTTCCAACAGGTTATCGTTAGTTCCCTTTCGTGACCTCAAACAGAACGTCACCAAGGGCCGTGTTATTGACTTGTACGGGAAGGGATGACGATTCAAAGAGTGATGGTGGATCTTCTCAGCACTCTCCAACACTTATCATTCTATAGAACAAATGCTGATCTACACGAACAGATTCTCCTTGGATCTTGACGGTTGTTCTTGCATCAAGTGTGGGTGCTGTAACAGTTCTCCAATAGGGGTACTCAAGCACAGTTTTCCCATCCAAGGACGCTAGAATCTTTCGTCCAGTCTGTCTTGATTCCTCATCATTGACTCCTCCCTAGGCTCTTATGCCATCAGCAATGTTAATGGCGTGGAACTGCAAACGAATCTCTTACTCTCTCTCTCTCTCTCTCTCTCTCTCTCTCTCTCTCTCTCTCTCTCTCTCTCTCTCTCTCTCTCTCTCTCTCTCTCTCTCTCTCTCTCTCTCTCTCTCTCTCTCTCTCTCTCTCTCTCTCTCTCTCTCTCTCTCTCTCTGATAAGATCAAGTGTCTTTAACATATCTTGAGAGCTTATCTAGCTGTTGGTATATCCTTGTGCTGGTCCCCAGTTTCGTCTGAGATACCACTAATCTCCGGCACGGAATTACTGATGTTTTCACCTGCTGACATGTGTAAAGATATGTCAAGATATCGATGTTTGGCATCCATTATACCTATGTAAAGGAACCTTTTATGCAGTCAGTTCCTGTTTATTACATGCGAATATTTTTGTCTAAAAACTCTTTTCACTAACTTCATATCACTCAGACATATTATAAGTGAGAGGTATAGTAAAACACTCATATATGAAAATCATATCGAATTTATGTAAATAACTCAACATGTTATCTTTGACCGAAATTATAGCAAAACATTGGTATATGACAGCAATATTAGATTTGCGTAACTTGAGAAAATTTGCACACTAGAGATTTCTTAGGGAATATACATATTCTTTTGAAGATATCATAGATGTGCACTGTGGTACCCAACATGTCTGTTGCAATTTGTTCGAAACAGAGTGAAGAAAAAAGAATGGATTTGATCACACGGACGTTTTGGGTGTTTGCGTATTTTTCTGTGTATGTGCACATATAGGTATATCTATTTGTAATTACCTATTTGTACGGTGAGGGAGATCTACAATCTTGGGAACCCATCTCTCTGGAACATCCTTTACTATCATACAACTTCTTAAATCTAAGAACGTTGCCTGAATTAAACATATCCTTAGTCATTCTATTCCATTCACTGACCACTCTTACACCATAAAAGTAATTCTTTACATTATTCTTGATAAGTTTCTTGTTTACGTTCATGTCATGTCCTCAGGTAGCTTTAATCAAACATCTCTCGAAGAACTGTTCATTGTTCATAGATTTGTTTTAAAAATGATTGTGATCAGGTCACCCCTCACTCTTCTCTCTTCTAAGGTAGGTAAATCTAAAGCCTTCAGTCTTTTCCTTTCACATAGTCATCTTTATTCTAGTACCATCTTTGTGTGTGTGTGTGTGTGTGTGTGTGTGTGTGTGTGTGTGTGTGTGTGTGTGTGTGTGTGTGTGTGTGTGTGTGTGTGTGCGCGTTTGCTTTGCAACAAGCAATGCAAAAAATAAGTTCAAAGATCTCTCCTGCAACAGGCCCTGACATTTCAAATATTCACATAAAAATGTTTGAACCATTTGTAATCAAATCACTTAAACATATCTACAACCACTCCTGGCTGCGCAACAGACTCATAAACAACTTCAAACTTGATAACATAATGCCAGTCATGGAACCCTCGTAACCACCCAACTCTCCCACTTACCGCCGTATAAAAGCCTCAGTAGTCAAACTCTGAAAACTTGCCCACGACAGAATCAAACGAAACATCCCACACTCACCTACACATTATGGCTTCAAATCCGATCATCCTGTCACACACACCACTTCATTGCGCGCTGAACCTACGCAATGTATCATAGATGACTTTAACACAACAGCTATCCTCTCGAAAATACACCAGTACACGAAAGATACCTGACAACACTCTCCATTTTAATGACAATTTTACTTATTTCCCATGTTGCTTAGATTCTGTAATGTAAATGTTGCCTTCAGGAATAGAAATACTATAAAGAATATCTTAATCAGGAACTCACCAGGAAGTTCTGCTGCATGCATCTATAAAGTGCCATGTAGAAATTGTGATAAATTTTATGTTGGGCAGACTGGTAAGAATCTTTCCGTCAGACTTAAACAGCATAAATATAATATAAAGTGGGAAAAGAATCAAATGACTTGTTTGATCATGTTAAAAGTTATGATTATTGTATTGACTGGAGTAATGCCATCTCATTTTTGAACTCAAACTCCAGTACCACGAGAAATGTCATGCAATCTTCGAGTATGAAACGCAAAAAGAGTTTCAACATTAATATTGGTGAAGGTCTATACAAATTGGATAGCTTTATTGTTGATAAAATTTGAAAACAGTTCCCCTTCTTATCCAAATAAAAAGTTTATGATGCGCTTGTCGACAGTTTCGAACGCACCTGACCTATATTCGGGAATTCAATTCTTTACCACATACCATACTAGCTACGTCTCTTCGCTGAATATGAATTGACTGTTATATTTCTTTCTTGGTTCTCCCCAGATGATGTGATTATTACACGAAAATGCACTTGGGAACTTATCGTGTTTCATCTTCCCATGGAATCATAGGAATTTACTGGATCTCGAGCTCATTTGTGATCCTTTCCAATATATATATATATATATATATATATATATATATATATATATATATATATATATATATATATATATATATATATATATATAAGTATGTATATATATTTATTTTACTTATTCATTTTGCTTTGTCGCTGTCTCCCGCGTTAGCGAGGTAACGCAAGCAAAAAGACGAAAGATGGCCCAACCCACCCACATACACATGTATATACATACACGTCCACATTCGCAAATATACATACCTATACATATCAATGTATACATATATATACCCACAAAGACATATACAGATATACACATGTACATAATTCATACTGTCTGCCTTTATTCACTTAAATCGCCACCCCGCCACACATGGAATAACAACACCCTCCCCCCTCATGTGTGCGGGGTAGCGCTAGGAAACGAAAACAAAGGCCCCATTCGTTCACACTCAGTCTCTAGCTGTCATGTAATAATACACTGAAACCACAGTTCCCTTTCCACATCCAGGCCCCACAAAAATTTCCATGGTTTACCCCAGACGCTTTACATGCCCTGGTTCAATGCATTGACCGCACGTCGACCACTGTATACAATATCGTTCCAATTCACTCTATTCCTTGCACACTTTTCACCCTCCTGCATGTTTAGGCCCCGATCACTCAAAATCTTTTTCACTCCATCTTTCCACCTCATATTTGGTCTCCCACTTCTCCTCGTTCCCTCCACCTCTGACACATATATCCTCTTGGTCAATCTTTCCTCACTCATTCTCTTCATGTGACTCAACCCTTTCAAAACACCCTCTTCTGCTCTCTCAACCACACTCTTTTTATTACCACACATCTCTCTTACCCTATTATTACCTACTCGATCAAACCACCTCACACCACATATTGTCTTCAAACATGTCATTTCCAGCACATCCAACCTCCTGTGCACAGCTCTATCCATAGCCTACGCCTCGCAACCATACAACATTGTTGGAACCACTATTCCTTCAAACATACCCATTTTTGCTTTCCGAGATAATGTTCTCGACTTCCACACACTCTTCAAGGATCCCAGAATTTTCGCCCCCTCCCCAACCCTATGATTCACTTCCGCTTACATGGTTCCATCCGCTGCCAAATCCACTCACAAATATCTAAAACACTTCACTTCCTCCAGTTTTTCTCCATTCAAACTTACCTCCCAATTGACTTGACCCTCAACCCTACTGTACCTAATAACCTTACTCTTATTCACATTTACTATCAACTTTCTTCTTTCACACACTTTACCACACTCAGTCACTAGCTTTTGCAGTTTCTCTCATGAATCAGCCACCAGCGCTGTATCATCAGCGAACAACAACTGACTCACTTCCCAAGCTCTCTCATCCACAACAGACTGCATACTTGCCCCTCTTTCCAAAACTCTTGCATTCACCTCCCTAACAACCCCATCCATAAACAAATTAAACAACCATGGAGACATCACACACCCCTGCCGCAAACCTACATTCTCTGAGAACCATTCACTTTCCACTTCCTACACTTACACATGCCTTACATCCTCGATAAAAACTTTTCACTGCCTGTAACTTCTTTCTTCAGATACCTTATATCCTTATATACCTTCCACAGAGTATCTCTATCAACTCTATCATATGCCTTCTCCAGATCCATAAATGCGACACACAAATCCATTTGCTTTTCTAAGTATTTCTCACATACATTCTTCAAAGCAAACCCCATGATCCACACATCCTCTACCACTTCTGAAATCACACTGCTCTTCCCCAATCTGATGATCTGTACATGCCTTCACCTTCTCAATCAATACCTTCTCATATAATTTACCAGGAATACTCAACAAACTTATACCTCTGTAATTTGAGCACTCACTCTTATCCCCTTTGCCTTTGTACAATGGCACTATGCAAGCATTCCGCCAATCCTCAGGCACCTCACCATGAATCATACTTAAATTAAATAGCCTTACCAACAAGTCAAAAATACAGTCACCCCCTTTTTTAATAAATTCCACTGCAATACCATCGAAACCCGCTGCCTTGCCGGCTTTCATCTTCCGAAAAGGTTTTACTACCTTTTCCCTGTTTACCAAATCATTTTCCCTAACCCTCTCACTTCGCACACCACCTCGACCAAAACACCCTATATCTGACACTCTATCATCAAATACATTCAACAAACCTTGAAAATATTCACTTCATCTTCTCACATCACCACTACTTGTTATCACCTTCCCATTAGCCCCCTCCACTGAAGTTCCCATTTGTTCCCTTGTCTTACCCACTTTATTTACCTCCTTCCGAAACATCTATTTTTATTCTCCCTTAAATTTAATGATACTCTCTCACCCCAACTCTCATTTGCCCTCTTTTTCACCTCTTGCACCTTTCTCTTGACCTCCCCTCTTTTTTTTATACATCTCCCAATCATTTGCATTACTTTCTTGCAAAAATCGTCCAAATGCCTCTCTCTACTCTTTCACTGATAATCTTAATTTTTTAACCACACCACTTACCACCCTTTCTAATCTGCCCACCTTCCAAGCTTCTCATGCCATAAGCATCTTTTGCGCAAGCTATCACTGCTTCCCTAAATACATCCCATTCCTCCCCCACTCCCCTTACGTCCTTTGTTCTCACCTTTTTCCATTCTGTAATAAGTCTCTCCTGGTACTTCCTCACACAAGCCTCCTTCCCAAGCTCACTTACTCTTACCATTCTCTTCACTCCAACATTCTCTCTTCTTTTCTGAAAACCTCTACAAATCTTCCCCTTCGCCTCCACATGATACAGATCAGACATCCCTCCAGTTGCACCTATCAGCACATTAACATCCAAAAGTCTCTCTTTCGCGCGCCTATCAATCAACACGTGATCCAATAACGCTCTCTGGCCATATCTCCTACTTACATACTTATACTTATGTATATCTCTCTTTTTAAACAAGGTATTCTCAATCACTATTCCTTTTCCAGCACATAAATCTACAAGCTCTTCACCATTTCCATTTATGAAACTGAACACCCCATGTATACCAATTATTCCCTTAACTGCCACATTACTCTCCTTCGCATTCAAATCACCCATCACTATAACCCGGTCTTGTGCATCAAAACCACAAACACACTCATTCAGCTGCTCCCAAAACACTTGCCTCTCATGATCTTTCTTCTCATGCCCAAGTGCATATGCATCAATAATCACCCATCTCTCTCCATCAACTTTCAGTTTTACCCATATCAATCTAGAGTTTACTTTCTTACACTCTATCACATACTGTCACCACTCCTGTTTCAGGAGTAGTGCTACTCCTTCCCTTGCTGTTGTCCTCTCACTAAACCCTGACTTTACTCCCAAGACATTCCCAAACCACTCTTCCCTTTTACGCTTGAGCTTCGTTTCACTCAGAGCCAAAACATCCAGGTTCCTTTCCTCAAACATACTACCTACCTCTCCTTTTTTCTCATTTTGGTTACATCCACACACATTTAGACACCCCAATCTGAGCCTTCGAGGAGGATGAGCAGTCCCCGCGTGACTCCTTCGTCTGTTTCCCCTTTTATTAGTTAAAATACAAGGAGGGGAGGGTGTCTAGCCCCCCGCTCCCGTCCCCTTTATTCGCTTTCTACGACACGTGAGGAATGCGTGGGAAGTATTCTTTCTCCCCTATCCCTGGGGATGGGAGCAAGGTGCTGGAAATCCTCCCCTCCTTTTATCTTAACTTTCTAAAAGCGAAGACAAAAGGAGTCACGCGGGTAGTGCTCATCCTTTCCGAAGGCTCAGGTTGGGGTGTCTAAATAAGTGTGGATGTAACCAAGATGAGAAAAAAGGAGATATAGGTAGCATGTTTAAGGAAGGGAACCTGGATGTTTTGGCTCTGAGTGAAACAAAGCTTAAGGGTAATGGGGAAGAGTGGTTTGGGAATGTCTTGGGCGTAAAGTCACGGGTTAGTGAGAAGACAAGAGCAAGGGAAGGAGTAGCACTACTTTTGAAACAAGAGTGGTAGGATTATAGGATAGAGTGTAAGAAAGTAAGCTCTAGATTGATATGGGTAAAACTGAAAGTTGGTGGAGAGAGATGGGTGATTATTGGGCATGAAAAGAAAGAACATGAGAGGCAAGTGTTTTGGTAGCAGCTGAGTGAGTGTGTTGGTAATTTTGATACACGAGACCGGATTATAGTGATGGGTGGTTTGAATGGAAAGGTAAGTAACGTGGCAGTAGAGGGAATAATTGGTGTACATGGTGTGTTCATTGTTGTAAATGGAAATGGTGAGGAGCTTGTAGATTTATGTACTAAAAAAAAGACTGGTTATTGGGAATACCTGGTTTAAAAAGAGAGATATATATATAAATATACGTATGTAAGTAGGAGAGATGGCCAAAGAGCGTTTTTGGATTACGTATTAATTGATAGGCGCGCGAAAGAGAGACATTTGGATGTTAATGTGCTGATAGGTGCAACTGGAGAGATGTTTGATCATTATCTTGTGGAGGCAAAGGTGAAAATTTGTAGAGGTTTTCAGAAAAGAAAAGAGAATGTTGTAGTGAAGGGAGTGGTGAGAGTAAGTGAGCTTGGGAAGGAGACTTGTGTGAGGAAATACTAGGAGAGACTGAGTACAGAATGGAAAAAGGTGAGAACAAAGGAGGTAAGGGGAGTGGGGGAGGAATGGAATGTATTTAGGGAAGCAGTAGTCTAGAGAACGGTGCAAGAGGTGAAAAAGAGGGCAAATGAGAGTTGGGTGAGAGAGTATCGTTTAAGTTTAGGGAGAATAAAAAGATATTTTGGAAGGAGGTAAATAAATTGCGTAAGACAAGGGAACAAATAGGAACTTCAGTGAAAGTGGCTAATGGGGAGGTGATAACAAGTAGTGGTGATGTGAGAAGGATATGGAGTGAGTATCTTGAAGGTTTGTTGAATGCGTTTGATGATAGCGTGGCAGATATAGGATGTTTTGGTCGAGGTGGTGTGCAAAGTTTGAGGTTTACAGAGAACGAGTTGGTAAACAGAGAAGAGGTAGTAAAAGCTTTGCGGAAGATGAAAGCCGGCTCGAGTACGGATTTGGATTGTATTGCAGTGGAATTTATCAAAAAAGGGGGTGACTGTATTGTTGTCTGTTTGGTAAGGCTTATCATTGTATGTATGACTCATGGTGAGGTGCCCGAGGATTGGCGGAATGCTTGCGGAGCGACATTGTACAAAGGCAAAGAGGATAAAAGTGAGTGCTCAAATTATAGAGCTATAAGTTTGTTGAGTATTCCTAGGATATTATATGGGTGGTAATTGATTGAGAAGGTGAAGAAATGTACAGAGCATGATATTAGGGAAGAGCAGTGTGGTTTTAGAAGTGGTAGAGAATTTGTGGATCAGGTGTTTGGTCTGAAGAATGTATGGGAGAAATACTTAGAAAAGCAAATGGATTTGTATGTAGCATTTATGGATCTGGAGAAGGCATGTGATAGAGTTCATAGAGATGCTCTGTGGAGGGTATTAATAATATATGGTGTGGGAGGCATGTTGTTAAAAGCAGTAAAAAGTTTTTATCGAGGACGTAAGGCATGCATACGTGTAGGAAGAGAGGAAAGTGATTGGTTCTCATGGAATTTTAGTTTGCGGCCAGGGCGTGTGATGTCTCCATGGTTGTTTAATTTGTTTATGGACGGAGTTGTTAGGGAGGTGAGTGCAAGAGTTTTGAAAAGAGGGGCAAGTATGCAGTCTATTGTGGATGAGAGAGCTTTTGAAGTGAGTCAGTTGTTGTTCGGTGATGATACATCGCTGGTGGCTGATTCGTATGAGAAACTGCAGAAGCTGATGACTGAGTTTGGTAAAGTGTGTGAAAGAGAAAAGCTGAGAGTAAATGTATATAAGACCATGGTCATTTGGTACAGTAGGGTTGAGGGGCAAGTCAATTGGGAGGTAAGTTTTTATTGAGAAAACCTGGAGGAAGTGAAGTGTTTTAAATATCTGGGAGTGGATTTGGCAGCTGATGGAACCATGGAAGGGGAAGTGAATCATAGGATGGGGGAGGGTGCGAAAGTTCTTGGAGCGTTGAAGAATGTGTGGAAGTCGGGAACATTATCTCGGAAAGGAAAAATGGGTACGTTTGAAGGAATAGTGGTCCCAACAATGCTATGTGGTTCCAAGGCGTAGGCTATAGAGTTTTGCGGAGGGTGGATGTGATGGAAATGATATGTTTTAGGACAATATGTGGTGAGAGGTAGTTTGGTCGAGTAAGTAATAACAGGGTAAGAGAGATGTGTGGTAATGAAAAGAGTGTGGTTGAGAGAGCAGAAGAGGGTGTTGTGAAATGATTTGGTCACATGGAGAGAATGAGTGAGGAAAGATTGACCAAGAGGATATATGTGTCAGAGATGGAGGGAACGAGGAGAAGTGGGAGACCAAATTGGAAGTGGAAAGATGAAGTGAAAAACATTTTGAGCGATCAGGGCCTGAACATGCATAAGGGTGAAAGGTGTGCAAGTAATAGGGAGACTTGGAACGATGTGGTTTACAGGGTCGACGTGCTGTCAATGGATTGAACAAGGGCATATGAAGCGTCTAGGGTAAACCATGGAAAGTTCTGTGGGGCCTGGATGTGGAAAGGGAGCTGTGGTTTAAGTGCATTATACATGACAACTAGAGACTGAGTGTGAGCGAATGTGGCCTTTGTTGTCTTTTCCTTGCGCTACCTCGCGCATATGCGGGGGAAGGGGGTTGCTATTTCATGTGTGATGGGGTGGTGATATATATATATATATATATATCATTAAATTTTAAGGAGAATAAAAAGATGTTCTGGAAGAAGGTAAATAAAGTGCGTAAGACAACGGAGCAAATGGGAACTTCAGTGAAGGGCGCAAATGGGGAGGTGATAACAAGTAGTGGTGATGTGAGAAGGAGATGGAGTGAGTATTTTGAAGGTTTGTTGAATGTGTTTGATGATAGAGTGGCAGATATAGGGTGTTTTGGTCGAGGTGGTGTGCAAAGTGAGAGGGTTAGAGAAAATGATTTGGTAAACAGAGAAGAGGTAATAAAAGCTTTGCGGAAGATGAAAGCCGGCAAGGCAGCAGGTTTGGATGGTATTGCAGTGGAATTTATTAAAAAAGGGGGTGACTGTATTGTTGACTGGTTGGTAAGGTTATTTAATGTATGTATGACTCATGGTGAGGTGCCTGAGGATTGGCGGATTGCGTGCATAGTGCCATTGTACAAAGGCAAAGGGGATAAGAGTGAGTGCTCAAATTACAGAGGTATAAGTTTGTTGAGTATTCCTGGTAAATTATATGGGAGGATATTGATTGAGAGGGTGAAGGCATGTACAGAGCATCAGATTGGGGAAGAGCAGTGTGGTTTCAGAAGTGGTAGAGGATGTGTGGATCAGGTGTTTGCTTTGAAGAATGTATGTGAGAAATACTTAGAAAAGCAAATGGATTTGTATGTAGCATTTATGGATCTGGAGAAGGCATATGATAGAGTTGATAGAGATGCTCTGTGGAAGGTATTAAGATATATGATGTGGGAGGCAAGTGTTAGAAGCAGTGAAAAGTTTTTATCGAGGATGTAAGGCATGTGTACGTGTAGGAAGAGAGGAAAGTGATTGGTTCTCAGTGAATGTAGGTTTGCGGCAGGGGTGTGTGATGTCTCCTTGGTTGTTTAATTTGTTTATGGATGGGGTTGTTAGGGAGGTGAATGCAAGAGTTTTGGAAAGAGGGGCAAGTATGAAGTCTGTTGGGGATGAGAGAGCTTGGGAAGTGAGTCAGTTGTTGTTCGCTGATGATACAGCGCTGGTGGCTGATTCATGTGAGAAACTGCAGAAGCTGGTGACTGAGTTTGGTAAAGTGTGTGAAAGAAGAAAGTTAAGAGTAAATGTGAATAAGAGCAAGGTTATTAGGTACAGTAGGGTTGAGGGTCAAGTCAATTGGGAGGTGAGTTTGAATGGAGAAGAACTGGAGGAATGAAGTGTTTTAGATATTTGGGAGTGGATTTGGCAGCGGATGGAACCATGGAAGCGGAAGTGGATCATAGGGTGGGGGAGGGGGCGAAAATTCTGGGAGCCTTGAAGAATGTGTGGAAGTCGAGAACATTATCTCGGAAAGCAAAAATGGGTATGTTTGAAGGAATAGTGGTTCTAACAATGTTGTATGGTTGCGAGGCGTGGACTATGGATAGAGTTGTGCGCAGGAGGATGGATGTTCTGGAAATGAGATGTTTGAGGACAATGTGTGGTGTGAGGTGGTTTGATCGAGTAAGTAACGTAAGGGTAAGAGAGATGTGTGGAAATAAAAAGAGCGTGCTTGAGAGAGCAGAAGAGGGTGTTTTGAAATGGTTTGGTCACATGGAGAGAATGAGTGAGGAAAGATTGACCAAGAGGTTATATGTGTCGGAGGTGGAGGGAACGAGGAGAAGAGGGAGACCAAATTGGAGGTGGAAAGATGGAGTGAAGAAGATTTTGTGTGATCGGGGCCTGAACATGCAGGAGGGTGAAAGGAGGGCAAGGAATAGAGTGAATTGGAGCGATGTGGTATACAGGGGTTGACGTGCTGTCAGTGGATTGAATCAAGGCATGTGAAGCGTCCGGGGTAAACCAAGGAAAGCTGTGTAGGTATGTATATTTGCGTGTGTGGACGTGTGTATGTACATGTGTATGGGGGGGTTGGGCCATTTCTTTCGTCTGTTTCCTTACGCTACCTCGCAAACGCGGGAGACAGCGACAAAGTATAAAAAAAAAAAAAAAAAAAAAATATATATATATAAATATATATATATATATATATACATATATATATATATATATATATATATATATATATATATATATATATATATATATATATATATATATATATATATATATATATATATATATAGATATATATATATAGATATATATATATATATATATATATATATATATATATATATATATATATATATATATATATATATATATATATATATATATATATATATATATATATATATATATATATATATATATATATATATATATATATATATATATATATATATATATATAGTATCTTGTGGAGGCGAAGGTGAAGATTTGTGGGTGTTTTCAGAAAAGAAGAGAGAATGTTGGGGTTAAGAGAATTGTGAGAGTAAGTGAGCTTGGGAAGAAGACTTCTGTGTGGAAGTACCAGAAGAGACTGAGTACAGAATGGAAAAAGGTGAGAACAAAGGAAGTAAGGGGATTCGGGGAGGGATGGGATGTATTTAGGGAAGCAGTGATGGTTTGCGCAAAAGGTGCTTGTGACGTGAGAAGCGTGGGAGGTGGGTTGATTAGAAAAGGTAGTGAGTGGAGGGATGAAGAAGTAAGATTATCAGTGAAAGAGAAGAGAGAGGCATTTGGACGACTTTTGCAGGGAAAAAATGCAAATGAGTGGGAGAGGTATAAAAGAAAGAGGTCAAGATAATATATATATATATATATATATATATATATATATATATATATATATATATATATATATATATATATATATATATATATATATATATATATATATATATATATATATATATATATATATTTATATTTATATATATGTATATATATATATATATATATATATATATATATATATATATATATATATATATATATATATATATATATATATATATATATATATATTTTTTTTTTTTCTTTTTTTTCTCTTTTCGCTGTCTCCCGCGTTTGCGAGGTAGCGCAAGGAAACAGACGAAAGAAATGGCCCAACCCACCCCCATACACATGTATATACATACGTCCACACACGCAAATATACATACCTACACAGCTTTCCATGGTTTACCCCAGACGCTTCACTTGCCTTGATTCAATCCACTGACAGCACGTCAACCCCTGTATACCACATCGCTCCAATTCACTCAATTCCTTGCCCTCCTTTCACCCTCCTGCATGCTCAGGCCCCGATCACACAAAATCTTTTTCACTCCATCTTTCCACCTCCAATTTGATCTCCCTCTTCTCCTCGTTCCCTCCACCTCCGACACATACATTATCTTGGTCAATCTTTCCTCACTCATTCTCTCCATGTGCCCGAACCATTTCAAAACACCCTCTTCTGCTCTCTCAAGCACGCTCTTTTTATTTCCACACATCTCTCTTACCCTTACGTTACTTACTCGATCAAACCACCTCACACCACACATTGTCCTCAAACATCTCATTTCCAGCACATCCATCCTCTGCGCACAACTCTATCCATAGCCCACTCCTCGCAACCATGCAACATTGTTGGAACCACTATTCCTTCAAACATACTCATTTTTGCTTTCCGAGATAATGTTCTCGACTTCCACACATTCTTCAAGGCTCCCAGAATTTTCGCCCCCTCCCCCACCCTATGATCCACTTCCGCTTCCATGGTTCCATCCGCTGCCAGATCCACTCCCAGATATCTACAACACTTCACTTCCTCCAGTTTTTCTCCATTCAAACTCACCTTCATAAGACTGGCCAGGCGAGTGTTTTTGGTAACAACATATTTGAGGGTCAAGTGTTTGTGCAAGGAGACCTTATAATGGGAGAGGGTTTCCTAGATGACAATGTGGATGTTTCATCACTGCAAGAGAATATAGTTACTCTGGGTGGCTACCAAACCATCACTGGACTGATCGTGGTTCAAAAAGACTACAGTGGAAAAATCTTTGGTCAGAAAATTTTCACAGAGCCTCTGTACATTGGAGGGAACTTCAATCCCACAAAGATAAATGATACTGATGTAAGCACACTTGCTGCAAGAATTCTAAGGCGGCTCAGGTGAACAGGTCATCGACAGCATATAAACCTTCACTGGTGACATCATTGCAAGCGGTACTACGGTACTACGGCACTCCCTCCACCTCCAGCAGACGCAAACAGATTGGGGGCATCGAACCAGCGATGTCTTATCAGCTGCTGAGTAAGGTAGCATGCTTTCCGACATGTTTCATGAGCTCCTCTTCGCCAACGGAACTACCTTGGCCCAACAGTGATGCTACTACGTTTCTGAATCAAGAACAATTGCAACACAAACCTCGCCAGGTGGTAGAGTGTCCCGCAGTGTATCGAGACAGACTTCCCCAGAACTTTTTTAAAGGGGAAGTAAATGTTTATAGTTGTGTTACTGGAGTGATAGTTTTTCATACATGGTGCTTTGACAAGAAAATAGTGAAATTGGAAAAAATGTAGCTTAGACATTGAAGCTTATTGATACAGTGGTCAAATTGATGAGAACTACTATTGACGTTTGTGTAAATAAATTATACATTTCCTTTTTCCATAGCCAGAGGTTGAACCATTATGTGACATCCATTTTTTCATTTCATTTCAAGCTAGAAGTTTCAGTTTTCTAAATTGTTTCTTACATTTTTCATATGTATATATATGTATGTGTGTGTGTGTGTATATGTGCGTATGTATGTGTGTGTGTATGTGTATATATATATATTTTTTTTTTTTTTTTTTATACTTTGTCGCTGTCTCCCGCGTTTGCGAGGTAGCGCAAGGAAACAGACGAAAGAAATGGCCCAACCCCCCCCCCCCCATACACATATACATACACACGTCCACACACGCAAATATACATACCTACACAGCTTTCCATGGTTTACCCCAGACGCTTCACATGCCTTGATTCAATCCACTGACAGCACGTCAACCCCTGTATACCACATGACTCCAATTCACTCTATTCCTTGCCCTCCTTTCACCCTCCTGCATGTTCAGGCCCCGATCACACAAAATCTTTTTCACTCCATCTTTCCACCTCCAATTTGGTCTCCCTCTTCTCCTCGTTCCCTCCACCTCCGACACATATATCCTCTTGGTCAATCTCTCCTCACTCATTCTCTCCATGTGCCCAAACCATTTCAAAACACCCTCTTCTGCTCTCTCAACCACGCTCTTTTTATTTCCACACATCTCTCTTACCCTTACGTTACTTACTCGATCAAACCACCTCACACCACACATTGTCCTCAAACATCTCATTTCCAGCACATCCATCCTCCTGCGCACATCTCTATCCATAGCCCACGCCTCGCAACCATACAACATTGTTGGAACCACTATTCCCTCAAACATACCCATTTTCGCTTTCCGAGATAATGTTCTCGACTTCCACACATTTTTCAAGGCTCCCAAAATTTTCGCCCCCTCCCCCACCCTATGATCCACTTCCGCTTCCATGGTTCCATCCGCTGACAGATCCACTCCCAGATATCTAAAACACTTCACTTCCTCCAGTTTTTCTCCATTCAAACTCACCTCCCAATTGACTTGACCCTCACCCCTACTGTACCTAATAACCTTGCTCTTATTCACATTTACTCTCAACTTTCTTCTTCCACACACTTTACCAAACTCAGTCACCAGCTTCTGCAGTTTCTCACATGAATCAGCCACCAGCGCTGTATCATCAGCGAACAACAACTGACTCACTTCCCAAGCTCTCTCATCCCCAACAGACTTCATACTTGCCCCTCTTTCCAGGACTCTTGCATTTACCTCCCTTACAACCCCATCCATAAACAAATTAAACAACCATGGAGACATCACACACCCCTGCCGCAAACCTACATTCACTGAGAACCAATCACTTTCCTCTCTTCCTACACGTACACATGCCTTACATCCTCGATAAAAACTTTTCACTGCTTCTAACAACTTGCCTCCCACACCATATATTCTTAATACCTTCCACAGAGCATCTCTATCAACTCTATCATATGCCTTCTCCAGATCCATAAATGCTACATACAAATCCATTTGCTTTTCTAAGTATTTCTCACATACATTCTTCAAAGCAAACACCTGATCCACACATCCTCTACCACTTCTGAAACCGCACTGCTCTTCCCCAATCTGATGCTCTGTACATGCCTTCACCCTCTCGATCAATACCCTCCCATATAATTTACCAGGAATACTCAACAAACTTATACCTCTGTAATTTGAGCACTCACTCTTATCCCCTTTGCCTTTGTACAATGGCACTATGCACGCATTCCGCCAATCCTCAGGCACCTCACCATGAGTCATACATACATTAAATAACCTTACCAACCAGTCAACAATACAGTCACCCCCTTTTTTAATAAATTCCACTGCAATACCATCCAAACCTGCTGCCTTGCCGGCTTTCATCTTCCGCAAAGCTTTTACTACCTCTTCTCTGTTTACCAAATCATTTTCCCTAACCCTCTCACTTTGCACACCACCTCGACCAAAACACCCTATATCTGCCACTCTGTCATCAGACACATTCAACAAACCTTCAAAATACTCATTCCATCTCCTTCTCACATCACCGCTACTTGTTATCACCTCCCCATTTGCGCCCTTCACTGAAGTTCCCATTTGCTCCCTTGTCTTACGCACCCTATTTACCTCCTTCCAGAACATCTTTTTATTCTCCCTAAAATTTACTGATAGTCTCTCACCCCAACTCTCATTTGCCCTTTTTTTCACCTCTTGCACCTTTCTCTTGACCTCCTGTCTCTTTCTTTTATACTTCTCCAACTCAATTGCATTTTTTCCCTGCAAAAATCGTCCAAATGCCTCTCTCTTCTCTTTCACTAATACTCTTACTTCTTCATCCCACCACTCACTACCCTTTCTAAACAGCCCACCTCCCACTCTTCTCATGCCACAAGCATCTTTTGCGCAATCCATCACTGATTCCCTAAATACATCCCATTCCTCCCCCACTCCCCTTACTTCCATTGTTCTCACCTTTTTCCATTCTGTACACAGTCTCTCCTGGTACTTCCTCACACAGGTCTCCTTCCCAAGCTCACTTACTCTCACCACCTTCTTCACCCCAACATTCACTCCTCTTTTCTGAAAACCCATACTAATCTTCACCTTAGCCTCCACAAGATAATGATCAGACATCCCTCCAGTTGCACCTCTCAGCACATTAACATCCAAAAGTCTCTCTTTCGCGCGCCTGTCAATTAACACGTAATCCAATAACGCTCTCTGGCCATCTCTCCTACTTACATAAGTATACTTATGTATATCTCGCTTTTTAAACCAGGTATTCCCAATCATCAGTCCTTTTTCAGCACATAAATCTACAAGCTCTTCACCATTTCCATTTACAACACTGAACACCCCATGCATACCAATTATTCCCTCAACTGCCACATTACTCACCTTTGCATTCAAATCACCCATCACTATAACCCGGTCTCGTGCATCAAAACCGCTAACACACTCATTTAGCTGCTCCCAAAACACTTGCCTCTCATGATCTTTCTTCTCATGCCCAGGTGCATATGCACCAATAATCACCCACCTCTCTCCATCAACTTTCAGTTTTACCCATATTAATCGAGAATTTACTTTCTTGCATTCTATCACATACTCCCACAACTCCTGTTTCAGGAGTATTGCTACTCCTTCCCTTGCTCTTGTCCTCTCACTAACCCCTGACTTCACTCCCCAGACATTTCCAAACCACTCTTCCCCTTTACCCTTGAGCTTCGTTTCACTCAGAGCCAAAACATCCAGGTTCCTTTCCTCAAACATACTACCTATCTCTCCTTTTTTCACATCTTGGTTACATCCACACACATTTAGGCATCCCACTCTGAGCTTTCGAGGAGGATGATCACTCCCCGCGTGACTCCTTCTTCTGTTTCCCATTTTAGAAAGTTAATACAAGGAGGGGAGGATTTCCGGCCCCCCGCTCCCGTCCCCTCTAGTCGCTTTCTACGACACGCGAGGAATACGTGGGAAGTATTCTTTCACCCCTATCCCCAGGGATAATATACATATATATATACATATACACACACACACACATACACATACATACGCACATACACACACACACACACACATACATATATATACATATGAAAAATGTAAGAAACAATTTATAAAACAAACTTTTAGCTTGAAATGAATGAAAAAAAAAAAAAAAATTCATTGTTCATTGTTTTACCGTATAAAAATATTCAGCTTGACTAGATTCTGCTGAACTTCATAATGTTTAGCAGAAAATGTTACTCAATTTGTTACTGTGACAAATTAATATCCTGACATTATTGGAACTCTAGGATTTTGGGTTCTTGAACACAGATATTAAGAAGAGGGTCTAAACCTTCAATATCACTGTTGCCTTACTAAGACTACCTCCATAATTTGAAAGGAGTGTGATATGCTTTGCATTACTTTAAATTCAAACACAAGATATAAAAGGAATATATATATATATACATATATATATATATATATATATATATATATATATATATATATATATATAAATATATATATATATATATATGTATATATATATATATATATATATATATATATATATATATATATATATATATATATATATATATATATATATATATATATATATATATATATATATATATATATATATATATACATATATATATATATATATATATATATATATATATATATATATATATATATATATATATATATATATATATATATATATATATATATATATATATATATATATATATATATATATATATATATATATATATATATATATAATGATCAGACATACCTCCAGTTGCACCTCTCAGCACATTAACATCCAAAAGTCTCTCTTTCGTGCGTCTATCAATTAACACGTAATCCAATAACGCTCTCTGGCCATCTCTCCTACTTACATACGTATAGTTATGTATATCTCGCTTTTTAAACCAGGTATTCCCAATCACTATTCCTTTTCCAACACATAAATCTACAAGCTCTTCACCATTTCCATTTACAACACTGAACCCTCAACTGCCATATTACTCACCTTTGCATTCAAATCACCAATCACTATAACCGGGTCTTGTGCATCAAAACCACTAACACACTCATTCAGCTGCTCCCAAAACACTTGCCTCTTATGATCTTTCTTCTCATGCCCAGGTGCATATGCACCAATAATCACCCATCTCTCTCCATCAACTTTCAGTTTTACCCATATGAATCTAGAATTTACTTTCTTACACTCTATCACATACTTCCATAACTCCTGATGCAGGAGTAGTGCTACTCCTTCCCTTGCTCTTGTCCTCTCAGTAACCCCTGAGTTTACTCCCAAGACATTCCGAAACCACTCTTCCCCTTTACCGTTGAACCTGAGCCGTCGAGCAAGATGAGCACTCCTCGCGTGACTCCTTCTTCTGTTTCCCCTTTTAGAAAGTTAAAATACAAGGTGGGGAGGGTTTCTGGCGAGGAGTCACGCGAGGAGTGCTCATCCTCCTCGAAGGCTCAGATTGGGGTGTCTAAATGTGTGTGGATGTAACCAAGATGAGAAAAAAGGAGAGATAGGTAGTATGTTTGAGGAAAGGAACCTGGACGTTTTGGCTCTGAGTGAAACGAAGCTTAAGGGTAAAGGGGAAGAGAGGTTTGGGAATGTCTTGGCAGTAAAGCCAGGGGTTAGTGAAAGGAAAAGAGCAAGGGAAGGAGTAGCACTGCTCCTGAATCAAGAGTTGTTGGAGTATGTGATAGAGTGTAAGAAAGTAAATTCTAGATTCATATGGGTAAAACTGAAAATTGATGGAGAGAGATTTGTGATTATTGGTGCATATGCACCTGGGCATGAGAAGAAAGATCATGAGAGGCAAGTGATTTGGGAGCAATTGAATGAGTGTGTTAGTGGTTTTGATGCACAAGACCGGGTTATAGGGATGGGTATTTTGAATGCAAAGGATTCAAACTTACCTCCCAATTGACTTGACCCTCAACCCCACTGTACCTAATAACCTTGCTCTTATTCACATTTACTCTTAACTTTCTTCTTTCACACACTTTATCAAACTCAGTCACCAGCTTCTGCAGTTTCTCACATGAATCAGCCACCAGCGCTGTATCATCAGCGAACAACAACTGACTCACTTCCAAAGCTCTCTCATCCACAACAGACTTCATACTTGCCCCTTTTTCTAAAACTCTTGCATTTACCTCCCTAACAACCCCATCCATAAACAAATTAAATAACCATGGAGACATCACACACCCCTGCGGCAAACCTACATTCACTGAGAACCAATCACTTTCCTCTCTTCCTACACGTACACATGCCTTACATCCTCGATAAAAACTTTTCACTGCTTCTAACAACTTGCCTCCCACACCATATATTCTTAATACCTTCCACAGAGCATCTCTATCAACTCTATCATATGCCTTCTCCATATCCATAAATGCTACATACAAATCCATTTCCTTTCTAAGTATTTCTCACATACATTTTTCAAAGCAAAGACCTGATACACACATCCTCTACCACTTCTGAAACCACACTGCTCTTCCCCAATCTGATGCTCTGTACATGCCTTCACCCTCTCAATCAATACCCTCCCATATCATTTACCAGGAATACTCAACAAACTTATACCTCTGTAATTTGAGCACTCACTCTTCTCCCCTTTGCCTTTGTACAATGGCACTATGCACGCATTCCGCCAATCCTCAGGCACCTCACCATGAGTCATACGTACATTAAATAACCTTACCAACCGGTCAACGATACAGTCACCCCTTTTTTATTAGATTCCACTGAAATACCATCCAAACCTGCTGCCTTGCCGGCTTTCATCTTCCGCAAAGCTTTTACTATCTCTTCTCTGTTTACCAAATCATTTTCCCTAACCCTCTCACTTTGCACACCACCTCGACCAAAACACCCTATATCTGCCACTCTATCATCAAACACATTCAGCATAGTATATATATATATATATATATATATATATATATATATATATATATATATATATATATATATATATATATATATATATATATATATATATATATATATATTTTTTTTTTTTTTTTTTTTTTTTTTATACTTTGTCGCTGTCTCCCGCGTTTGCGAGGTAGCGCAAGGAAACAGACGAAAGAAATGGCCCAACCCCCCCCCCCCCCATACACATGTACATACACACGTCCACACACGCAAATATACATACCTACACAGCTTTCCATGGTTTACCCCAGACGCTTCACATGCCTTGCTTCAATCCACTGACAGCACGTCAACCCCTGTATACCACATGACTCCAATTCACTCTATTTCTTGCCCTCCTTTCACCCTCCTGCATATATATATATATATATTACAAAAGGGGGTTACTGTATTGTTGACTGGTTGGTAAGGTTATTTAATGTATGTATGACTCATGGTGAGGTGCCTGAGGATTGGCGGAATGAGTGCATAGTGCCATTGTACAAAGGCAAAGGGGATAAGAGTGAGCGCTCAAATTACAGAGGTATAAGTTTGTTGAGTATTCCTGGTAAATTATATGGGAGGGTATTGGTTGAGAAGGCGAAGGCATGTACAGAGCATCAGATTGGGGAAGAGCAGTGTGGTTTCGGAAGTGGTAGAGGATGTGTGGATCAGGTGTTTGCTTTGAAGAATGTATGTGAGAAATACTTAGAAAAGCAAATGGATTTGTATGTAGCATTTATGGATCTGGAGAAGGCATATGATAGAGTTGATAGAGATGCTCTGTGGAAGGTATTAAGAATATATGGTGTGGGAGGCAAGTTGTTAGAAGCAGTGAAAAGTTTTTATCGAGGATGTAGGGCATGTGTACGTGTAGGAAGAGAGGAAAGTGATTGGTTCTCAGTGAATGTAGGTTTGCCGCAGGTGTGTGTGATGTCTCCATGGTTGTTTTATTTGTTTGTGGATGGGGTTGTTAGGGAGGTGAATGCAAGAGTTTTGGAAAGAGGGGCAAGTATGAAGTCTGTTATGGATGGGAGAGCTTGGGAAGTGAGTCAGTTGTTGTTCGCTGATGATACAGCGCTGGTGGCTGATTCATGTGAGAAACTGCAGAAGCTGGTGACTGAGTTTGGTAAAGTGTGTGGAAGAAGAAAGTTGAGAGTAAATGTGAATAAGAGCAAGGTTGTTAGGTACAGTAGGGTTGAGGGTCAGGTCAATTGGGAGGTGAGTTTGAATGGAGAAAAACTGGAGGAAGTAAAGTGTTTTAGATATCTGGGAGTGGATCTGGCAGCGGATGGAACCATGGAAGCGGAGGTGGATCATAGGGTGGGGGAGGGGGCGAAAATTCTGGGAGCCTTGAAGAATGTGTGGAAGTCGAGAACATTATCTCGAAAAGCAAAAATGGGTATGTTTGAAGGAATAGTGGTTCCAACAATGTTGTATGGTTGCAAGGCGTGGGCTATGGATAGAGTTGTGCGCAGGAGGATGGATGTGCTGGAAATGAGATGTTTGAGGACAATATGTGGTTTGAGGTGGTTTGATCGAGTAAGTAATGTAAGGGTAAGAGAGATGTGTGGAAATAAATAGAGTGATGTTGAGAGAGCAGAAGAGGGTGTTTTGAAATGGTTTGGTCACATGGAGAGAATGAGTGAGGAAAGATTTACCAAGAGGATATATGTGTCGGAGGTGGAGGGAACGAGGAGAAGAGGGAGACCAAATAGGAGGTGGAAAGATGGAGTGAAAAAGATTTTTTGTGATCGGGGCCTGAACATGCAGGAGGGTGAAAGGAGGGCAAGGAATAGAGTGAATTGGAGCGATGTGGTATACCGGGGTTGACGTGCTGTCAGTGGATTGAATCAAGGCATGTGAAGCGTCTGGGGTAAACCATGGAAAGCTGTGTAGGTATGTATATTTGCGTGTGTGGACGTATGTATACACATGTGTATGGGGGTGCGTTGGGCCATTTTTCTCGTCTGTTTCCTTGCGCTACCTCGCAAACGCGAGAGACAGCGACAAAGCAAAAAAAAAAAAAAAAGAAAATATATATATATATATATATATATATATATATATATATATATATATATATATATATATATATATATATATATATATATATATATATATATATATATAAATATATATATATATATATATATATATATATATATATATATATATATATATATTTATATATATATATATATATATATATATATATATATATATATATATATATATATATATATATATATATATATATATATATATATATATCTTTCTCTTTCTGGAGTGCATTATCAAGTCACCTACAACTCCCGTGTCTTGAATATTCTCGTCTATCCTTCGTTTCCCCACATTCACTACAGTTCATCCATCTCACTGTGTTCCATTTCCTGAAGCTTTTATTGAGTACACATCCTCACATACTGAGCCTCGTCAAGATTATACACACCAATCTCTCTACGACTGGAAGTGTTGGAACGACTTTGCTTCCTGAAGGCAGTATACAAGCATCACCACACCCACAATCCCCACACTGACAGTGTCTCTTCAAGAACCAATATCCATCTGCGGGAACCAGTTATTTCCTCTTTAGAGGGACCACGAAATTTTTTGTTGCGAAAATCTGACACTTCTCCTTTCTTGAAAAGCCTCCCTCGCTCCGTTAAACTACTTTAGGAAGCGGCTGGCACAGTTCCCCATCAAGGACCTCCTCTGTGGGACTAGCTGTATCACATTAGCAGAAATACATGCTTGCTGGTACCGTGTACTTTGTCCGGTGAAGTGCGTAGTTTATGTGCGGGATGTGTGAGCAACATGCGCGCCGTTTTTATTTGTTGCCACTTCCTTGGTAGCAGAGGAAAACTTGGGGGGATGGAACCGAGAGAAGAGAGTGGGAGTAAGATGGTGGAGAAAGGTAGAGGATAAGAACTAAGTGTGAGACTTGGAGAGACACAGAAACACATGGAAATTTAGGAAATGAAAGAAAATGCGACGCAGGAGAGAAGAATAAGGTTAAGGTACAGACTTGGAAGAGAGTTAAGAAATAAGAAAGGGGGAAGAATTCAGGTAAAAGAAAATGAGGCAAAAGCAGAAACTTGTAAAGTCTACAAATGATAGAGGTAAATAATGCTCATGATTATCATAAATGGTTTGAAAGATATAGAAATCAGACAGATGAACGAGGAGTATATTGTGTTTTATATTTTTTCTTTCAAATCGCCTGAAGTATGGCAGGGAGGAATGCACACGATTCCTAGAGGTGTCCCGAGGGAAACCGGTTCGATAAGCACCCACTAAGGTTGTGTTTGGTGGCATAAGACATAGCGGTTTAGAAATCACTACGATTGCTAAGGGCTAACCACTGCTAACATGACGTCACAGATGGTACATAGATATCCTGATGGCTCAGACAAGTGATGTGTTTAACTTTCAGAAAAGTCCACAACTTCCTGCACCGATTGGGCACTATATAACAAGGTAGCGTCTTTATCATAGCCCTTACAGAAAGTTATTTGCCGTAGCTGCATTTTTGAGTAATCATGAAGAATGACTTCATGATTACTTACAGTTCCATTAGCCGTTATAATGTCCAGCGAAAACAATATGTCTCAGTATATTTAGTGAATGGATATACAGCAAACAGATAAGCTCACAGGGGGTGAAGGCTTATGAAAACAGTCTTTCCATCACTTGGCCAATCTCTTGCCAAGAGGGTTCACGTGAAGAGGCCATGCAGGTCCCGAAAGTATGCCATAACTTTTGTACCAAAGCTGCGCCATCAACATATATTCAGTAGTGCCAGCAGTCCTTGTTTGCTTGCCTCTGTGTGCCAAAAACATAATCCAAGATCATACTCCACACATCAACAGCAACGTTTAGAGCCATAATAACACACAATTAACAGCGTCATATCCCGCATAACACGCCAAACCTATGACCAAGTTTCTATAGATGTAAAAATTCCTTTTGAAATATACATTCACATTACACAGTACTTGAAGCACAGCAGCAACGGTGCTAAAACTCTTCACCAGCAGCCGAACTAAAGTCCCCACAATATACAACAACCTTAATGATAAAAACCCCTGTAGTGCGCTTTTCACAGCTCCTGCAACACATCGTTAATAGTATTAGGATCTATAGAGCACATCAACAACAGTGCCAGTATACCTGCAACACATATATACACACATATAACATTATCAAAGCTCAAACACCACACTCCAGCAGAAGCACCTAAACCACTACAACCTACTCCTACAGGGCTATAGAACATTCAGCAACACAGGTCACTCCTAACGCCAAGCGCTTCTGAAGCACGTTTTTACCTAGCCAAAATCCCGAACGCACTTGGCTGACGGTGCGGATGCTTCTGAAACACACACACACACACACACACACACACACACAAACACACACAATACCAGGAATAACTCCAAACAACAGAGTCGTGGCTTAGATATATCAACATTGGAGAATGTAAGACCAAATAACACTTAGGAGATAACGCATACGGGTCATCGTAAGTCCTCTTCCACCTCACAAAGAAAGATCTCCTCCAGTGATCTCGCCAACAGGACCCACAAACTCGGCTACCTACAGGAATACGATACACTCTGCCTATATACTAATGAAACTCATGCTTTTCTAAATCTACTTCATAATGACACAGGCTACCACAGATTATAATGAAAGAAAATATTGAGGTGCCAAAATTCATCAACAGGTAATGCAACCAACATCCTAACTTCAAGCCATAAACATGAAATGTTGGTAAAGACTTCGGTTACTCGATGAAGTACTTATCACCGCGAACTCTATGTACGGTCAAGTAAGGTTACTGCGATCCACCACTAAAGTTGGACAGGTGACAAAAAACAGGTTACCAGTCTCAGAATTATTAAGCTTTCCTTCTGAATCTCCTATTTTGTGTCAGTTTATATATATATATATATATATATATATATATATATATATATATATATATATATATATATATATATATATATATATATATATATATATATATATATATATATATATATATATATATATATATATATATATATATATATATATATGTCGTGATGTGAGAAGGAGATGGAGTGAGTATCTTGAAGGTTTCTTGAATGTGTTTGATGATAGAGTGGCAGATATAGGGTGTTTTGGTCGAGGTGGTGTGCAAAGTGAGAGGGTTAGGGAAAATGATTTGGTAAACAGAGAAGAGGTAGTAAAAGCTTTGCGGAAGATGAAAGCCGGCAAGGTAGCAGGTTTGGATGGTATTGCAGTGGAATTTATTAAAAAAGGGGGTGACTGTATTGTTGACTGGTTGGTAAGGTTATTTAATGTATGTACGGCTCACGGTGAGGTGCCTAAGGATTGGCGGAATGCGTGCATAGTGCCATTGTGCAAAGGCAAAGGGGATAAGAGTGAGTGCTCAAATTACAGAGGTATAAGTTTGTTGAGTATTCCTGGTAAATTATATGGGAGGGTATTGATTAAGAGGGTGAAGGCATGTACAGAGCATCAGATTGGGAAAGAGCAGTGTGGTTTCAGAAGTGGTAGAGGATGTGTGGATCAGGTGTTTGCTTTGAAGAATGTATGTGAGAAATACTTAGAAAAGCAAATGGATTTGTATGTAGCATTTATGGATCTGGAGAAGGCATATAATAGAGTTGATAGAGATGCTCTGTGGAAGGTATTAAGAATATATGGTGTGGGAGGCAAGTTGTTAGAAGCATTGAAAAGTTTTTATCGAGGATGTAAGGCATGTGTACGCGTAGGAAGAGAGGAAAGTGATTGGTTCTCAGTGAATGTAGGTTTGCGGCAGGGGTGTGTGATGTCTCCATGGTTGTTTAATTTGTTTATGGATGGGGTTGTTAGGGAGGTGAATGCAAGAGTTTTGGAAAGAGGGTCAAGTATGAAGTCTGTTGGGGATGAGAGAGCTTGGGAAGTGAGTCAGTTGTTGTTCGCTGATGATACAGCGCTGGTGGCTGATTCATGTGAGAAACTGCAGAAGCTGGTGACTGAGTTTGGTAAAGTGTGTGAAAGAAGAAAGTTAAGAGTAAATGTGAATAAGAGCAAGGTTATTAGGTACAGTAGGGTTGAGGGTCAAGTCAATTGGGAGGTGAGTTTGAATGGAGAAAAACTGGAGGAAGTGAAGTGTTTTAGATATCTGGGAGTGGATCTGGCAGCGGATGGAACCATGGAAGCGGAAGTGCATCATAGGGTGGGGGAGGGGGCGAAAATTCTGGGAGCCTTGAAGAATGTGTGGGAGTCGAGAACATTATCTCGGAAAGCAAAAATGGGTATGTTTGAAGGAATAGTGGTTCCAACAATGTTGTATGGTTGCGAGGCGTGGGCTATGGATAGAGTTGTGCACAGGAGGATGGATGTGCTGGATATGAGATGTTTGAGGACAATGTGTGGTGCGAGGTGGTTTGATCGAGTAACTAACGTAAGGGTAAGAGAGATGTGTGGAAATAAAAAGAGCGTGGTTGAGAGAGCAGAAGAGGGTGTTTTGAAATGGTTTGGGCACATGGAGAGAATGAGTGAGAAAAGATTGACCAAGAGGATATATGTGTCGGAGGTGGAGGGAACGAGGAGAAGAGGGAAACCAAATTGGAGGTGGAATTTTAATAAATTCCACTGCAATACCATCCAAACCTGCTGCCTTGCCGGCTTTCATCTATATATTTTTCATATATATATATATATTTTTATTTTGCTTTGTCGCTGTCTCCCGCGTTATCGAGGTAGCGCAAGGAAACAGACGAAAGAATGGCCCAACCCGCCCACATACACATGTATATACATACACGTCCACACACGCAAATATACATACCTATTCATCTCAAAGTACACACATATATATATATATATATATATATATATATATATATATATATATATATATATATATATATATATATATATATATATACATATATATATATATATATATATATATATATATATATATATATATATATATACACAGACATACACATAAATACACATGTACATAATTCATACCATACTGTCTGCCTTCATTTGTTCCCATCGCCACCTCGCCACACATGGAATACCAACCCCTCCCCCCTTATGTGTGCGAGGTAGCACTAGGAAAAGACACCAAAGGCCCCATTCGTTCACGCTCAGTCTCTAGGTGTCTTGTAATAATGCACAGAAATCACAGCTCCCATTCCACATCCAGGCCCCTCACAACTTTCCATGGTTTACCCAAACGCTTCACATGCCCTGGTTCAATCCATTGACAGCACGTCGACCCCGGTATGCCACATAGTTCCAATTCACTCTATTCCTTGCACGCCTTTCACCCTCCTACATATTCAGGCCCCGATCACTCAAAATCTTTCTCACTCCATCTTTCCACCTAAAATTTGGTCTCCCACATCTCCTTGTTCCCTCCACCTCCGACACATATATCCTCTTTGTCAATCTTTCCTCACTCATTCTCTCCATGTGACCAAACCATTTCAAAACACCCTCTTCTGCTCTCTCAGCCACACTCTTTTTATTTTCACACATCTCTCTTACCCTCACATTAATTACTCGATCAAACCACATATTGTCCTCAAACATATTTCCAGCACATCCACCCTCCTCCGCAAAACTCTATCCATAGCCCACGCCTCGCAACCATACAACATTGTTGGAACCAATATTCCTTCAAACATACCCATTTTTGCTTTCCGAGATAATGTTCTCGACTTCCAAACATCATTCAAGGCTCCCAGAATTTTCGCCCCCTCCCCCACCCTATGATTCACTTCCGCTTCCATGGTTCCATCCGCTGCCAGATCCACTTCCAGATATCTAAAACACTTTACTTACTCCAGTTTTTCTCCATTGAAACTTACCTCCCAATTGACTTGACCCTCAACCCTACTGTACCTAATAACCTTGCTCTTATTCACATTTAACTTTCTTCTTTCACACACTTTACCAAACTCAGTTACCAGCTTCTGCAGTTTCTTACATGAATCAGCCACCAGCGCTGTATCATCAGCGAACAACAACTGACTCACTTCCCAAGCTCTCTCATCCACAACAGACTGCATGCTTTCCCCTCTTTCCAAAACTCTTGCATTCACCTCCCTAACAACCCTATCCATAAGAAAATTAAACAACCATTGAGACATCACACATCCCTGCCGCAAACCTACATTCAATGAGAACCAATCACTTTCCTCTCTTCCTACACGTACACATGCCTTACATCCTCGATAAAAACTTTTCACTGCTTCTAACAACTTGCCTCCCACACCATATATTCTTAAAACCTTCCACAGAGAATCTCTATGAACTCCATCATATGTCTTCTCCAGATCCATAAATGCTACATACAAATCCATTTGCTTTTCCAAGTATTTCCCACATATATTCTTCAAAGGAAACACCTGGTCCACACATCCCCCACCACTTCTGAAACCACACTGCTCTTCCCCAATCTGATGCTCCGTACTTGCCTTCACCCTCTCAATCAAGACCCTCCCATATAATTTATCAGGAATACTCAACAAACTTATAGCTCTGTAATTTGAGTACTCACTCTTATCCCCTTTACCTTTGTACAATGGCACTATGCAAGCATATCGCCAATTCTCATGCACCTCGCCATGAATCATACATACATGAAATAACCTTACCAACCAGTCAACAATACATTCAACCCATTTTTTGATAAATTCCACTTCAATACCATCCAAACCTACTGCCTTGCCGGCTTTCATCTTCCACAAAGCTTTCACTACCTCTTCTCTGTTTACCAAATCATTTTCCCTAACCCTTTCACTTTGCACACCACCTCGACCAAAACACCCTATATCTGTCACTCTATCATCAAAAACATTCAACAAACTTTCAAAATACTCACTCCATCTCCTTCTCACATCACCACTACTTGTTATCACCTCCCCATTAGCCCCTTCACTGAAGTTCCCATTTGCTTCCTTGTCTTACGCACTTTATTTACCTCCTTCCAAAACATCTTTTTATTCTCCCTAAAATTTAATGATATTCTCTCACCCCAACTCTCATTTGCCCTCTTTTTCACATCTTGCACCCTTCTCTTGACCTCCTCCCTCTTTCTTTTATACATCTCACACTCATTTGCATTTTTCCCTGCAAAAATCGTCCGAATGACTCTCTCTTCTCTTTCACTAATAACCTTACTTTTTCATCCCAACACTCACTACACTTTCTAATCAACCCACCTCCCACGCCTCTCATGCCGCAAGCATCTTTTGCGCAAGCCATGACTGTTTCCCTAAATACATCCCATTCCTCCTCCATTCTCATTGCCTCCTTTGTTCTCACCTTTATCCATTCTGTACTCAGTCTCTCCTGGTACTTCCTTACACAAGTCTCTTTCCCAAGCACACTTACTCTCACAACTCACTTTACCCCAACACTCACTCTTCTTTTCTGAAAACCCCGACAAATCTTCACCTTCGCCTCCACAAGATAATGATCAGACAATTCTCCAGTTGCACCTCTCAGCACATTAACATCCAAAAGTCTCTTTTTCGCGCGCCTATCAATTAACACGTAATCCAATAACGCTCTCTGGCCATCTCTGCTCTTACATACGTATACTTATGTTTTTTTTTTTTATACTTTGTCGCTGTCTCCCGCGTTTGCGAGGTAGCGCAAGGAAACAGACGAAAGAAATGGCCCAACCCCCCCCCATACACATGTATATACATACGTCCACACACGCAAATATACATACCTACACAGCTTTCCATGGCTTACCCCAGACGCTTCACATGCCTTGATTCAATCCACTGACAGCACGTCAACCCCGGTATACCACATCGCTCCAATTCACTCTATTCCTTGCCCTCCTTTCACCCTCCTACATGTTCAGGCCCCGATCACACAAAATCTTTTTCACTCCATCTTTCCACCTCCAATTTGGTCTCCCTCTTCTCCTTGTTCCCTCCACCTCCGACACATATATCCTCTTGGTCAATCTTTCCTCACTCATCCTCTCCATGTGCCCAAACCACTTCAAAACACCCTCTTCTGCTCTCTCAACCACGCTCTTTTTTATTTCCACACATCTCTCTTACCCTTACGTTACTCACTCGATCAAACCACCTCACACCACACATTGTCCTCAAACATCTCATTTCCAGCACATCCATCCTCCTGCGCACAACTCTATCCAGAGCCCACGCCTCGAAACCATACAACATTGTTGGAACCACTATTCCTTCAAACATACCCATTTTTGCTTTCCGAGATAATGTTCTCGACTTCCACACATTCTTCAAGGCTCCCAGAATTTTCGCCCCCTCCCCCACCCTATGATCCACTTCCGCTTCCATGGTTCCATCCGCTGCCAGATCCACTCCCAGATATCTAAAACACTTCACTTCCTCCATTTTTTCTCCATTCAAACTCACCTCCCAATTGACTTGACCCTCAACCCTACTGTACCTAATAACCTTTGATCTTATTCACATTTACTCTTAACTTTCTTCTTTCACACACTTTACCAAACTCAGTCACCAGCTTCTGCAGTTTCTCACATGAATCAGCCACCAGCGCTGTATCATCAGCGAACAACAACTGACTCACTTCCCAAGCTCTCTCATCCCCAACAGACTTCATACTTGCCCCTCTTTCCAAAACTCTTGCATTCACCTCCCTAACAACCCCATCCATAAACAAATTAAACAAACATGGAGACATCACACACCCCTGCCGCAAACCTACATTCACTGAGAACCAATCACTTTCCTCTCTTCGTACACGTATATACATATATATATATATATATATATATATATATATATATATATATATATATATATATATATATATTTATATTTATTTATTTTGCTTTGTCGCTGTCTCCCGCGTTTGCGAGGTAGCGCAAGGAAACAGGCGAAAGATACGGCCCAACCCACCCCCATACACATGTATATACATACACGTCCACACACGCAAATATACATATCTATATATCTCAATGTACACACATATATACACACAGAGACACATACATCTATACCCATGCACGCAATTCACACTGTCTGCCTTTATTTATTCCGATCGCCACCTCGCCACACATGGAATACCATCCCCCTCCCCCTCATGTGTGCGATTTAGCACTTGGAAAAGACAACAAAGGCCCCATTCGTTCACACTCAGTCTCTAGCTGTCATGCAATAATGCACCGAAACCACAGCTCCCTTTCAATATCCAGTCTCCACACAACTTTCCATGGTTTACCCCAGATGCTTCATATGCCCTAATTCAATCCACTGACAGCACGGCAACCTCGGTATACCACATCGATCCAATTCACTCTACCCCTTGCCCGCCTTTCACCCTCTTGCATGTTCAGGAACCGATCACTCAAAATCTTTTTCACTCCATCTTTCCACCTCCAATTTGGTCTCCCACATCTACTCGTTCCCTCCACCTACGACACATATATCCTCTTGGTCAGTCTTTCCTAACTCATTCTCTCCATGTGCCCAAACCATTTCAAAACACCCTCTACTGCTCTCTCAACCACGCTCTTTTTATTTCCACACATCTCTCTTACCCTTACGTTACTCACTCGATCAAACCACCTCACACCACACATTGTCCTCAAACATCTCATTTCCAGCACATCCACCCTCATGCGCACAACTCTATCCATATCCCACGCCTCGCAACTATAAAACATTGTTGGAACCACTATTCCTTCAAACATACCCATTTTTGCTTTCCGAGATAATGTTCTCGACTTCCAAACATTCTTCAAGGCTTCCAGGATTTTCGCCCCCTCACCCACCCTATGATGCACTTCCGCTTCCATGGTTCCATCCGCTGCCAAATCCACTCCCAGATATCTAAAACACTTTACTTCCTCCAGTTTTTCTCCATTCAAACCTACCTCCCAATTGACTTGACCCTCAACCCTAATGTACCTAATAACCTTGCTCTTATTTACGTTTACTCTTAACTTTCTTCTTTCACACACTTTACCAAACTCAGTCACCAGCTTCTACAGTTTCTCACATGAATCAGCCACCAGCGCTGTATCATCAGCGAACAACAACTGACACACTTCCCAAGCTCTCTCATCCACAACAGACTTCATACTTGACCCTCTTTCCAAAACTCTTGCATTCACCTTACATCCTCAATAGCAACTTTTCACTGCTTCTAACAACTTGCCCCCCACACCATAAATTCTTAATACCTTCCACAGAGCATCTCTATCAACTCTATCATATGCCTTCTCCAGGTCCATAAATGCTACATACAAATCCATTTGCTTTTCTAAGTATTTCTCACATACATTATTCAAAGCAAAGACCTGATCCACACATTCTCTACCACTTCTGACACCACACTGCTCTTCCCCAATCTGATACTCATTACATGCCTTCACCCTCTCAATCAATACCCTCCCATATAATTTACCAGGAATAGTCAACAAACTTATACCTCTGTAATTTGAGCACTCGCTCTTATCCCCTTTGCCTTTGTACAATGGCACTATGCACGCATTCCGCCAATCCTCAGGCACCTCACCATAAGTCATACATATATTAAATAACCTTACCAACCAGTTAACAATACAGTCACCCTCTTTTTTAATAGAGTCCACTGCAATACCATCCAAACCTGCTGCCTTGCCGGCTTTCATCTTCCGTAAAGCTTTTACTACCTCTTCTCTTTTTACCAAATCATTTTCCCTAACCCTCTCACTTTGCACACAACCTCGACCAAAACACCCTATATCTGCCACTCTATCAGCAAACACATTCAACGAACCTTCAAAATACTCACCCCATCTCCTTCTCACATCACCACTACTTGTGATCACCTCCCCATTAGCGCCCTTCACTGAAGTTCCCATTTGCTCCCTTGTCTTACGCACTTTATTTACCTCCTTCCAGAATATCTTTTTCTCCTTAAAATTTAATGATACTCTCTCACCCCAACTCTCATTTGCCCTCTTTTTCACCTCTTGCACCTTTGTCTTGACCTCCTGTCTCTTTCTTTTATACATCTCCCACTCAATTGCATTTTTTCCCTGGAAAAATCGTCCAAATGCCTCTCCTCTTTCACTAATAGTCTTACTTCTTCATCCCACCACTCACTACCCTTTCTAATCAACTCACCTCCCACGCTTCTCATGCCACAAGCATCTTCTGCGCAATCCATCACTGATTCCCTAAATACATCCCATTCCTCCCCCATTCCCCTTACTTCCATTGTTCTCACCTTTTTCCTATCTGCACTCAGTCTCTCCTGGTACTTCCTCACACAAGTCTCCTTCCCAAGCTCACTTACTCTCACCACCCTCTTCACCCCAACATTCACTCTTCTTTTCTGAAAACTCATACAAATCTTCACCTTAGCCTCCACAAGATAATGATCAGACATCCCTCCAGTTGCACCTCTCAGCACATTAACATCCAAAAGTCTCTCTTTCGCGCGACTGTCAATTAACACGTAATCTAATAACGCTCTCTGGCCATCTCTCCTGCTTTCATACGTATACTTATGTATATTTCGCTTTTTAAATCAGGTATTCCCAATCACCAGTCCTTTTTCAGCACATAAATCTACAAGCTCTTCACCATTTCCATTTACAACACATAACACCCCATGTATACCAATTATTCCCTCAACTGCCACATTACTCACCTTTGCATTCATATTAACCATCACTATAACCCGGTCTCTTGCATCAAAACCACTAACACACTCATTTAGCTGCTCCCAAAAAACTTTACTCTCATGATCTTTCTTCTCATGCCTAGGTGCATATGCACCAATAATCACCCATCTCTCTCCATCAACTTTCAGTTTTACCCATATATATATATATATATATATATATATAAATATATATATATATATATATATATATATATATATATATATATATATATATATATATATATATATATATATATATATATTTATATATATATATATATATATATATATATATATATATATATATATATATATATATATATATATATATATATATATATATATATATATATATATATATATATATATATATATATATATATATATATATATAAATATATATATATATATATATATATATATATATATATATATATATATATATATATATATATATATATATATATATATATATATATATATATATATATATATATATTCATGTACATACAAATATATTTATATTTTATTATTTATTTATTTTGCTTTGTCTCGAAAGAGACGAAAGAATGGCGCAACCCACCAACATACACATGTATATACATACAGGTCAATACACACAAATATACATTCCTATATATCTCAACGTATACATAAATATACACACATAGACATATACATGTATACACATGTACATAATTCATATTGTCTGCCTTTATTCATTGTTTTCGGCATCTTGCCACAAGTGAAATAACTACCCCCTTCCCCCCCTCATGTGTGCGGGGTAGCGTTAGGAAGACAACGAAGGCACCATTCGTTTACACTCAGTCTCTAACTGTAATGTAATAATGCACCGAAACTACAGCTCCATTTCCACATCCGGACCCCACAGAACTTTCCATGGTTTACCCCAGACGCTTCATATGCCCTGGTTCAATCCATTGACATCACGTCGACCCCAGTATACCACATCGTTCTAATTCACTCTATGCCTTGCACCCGTATCACCCTCCTGCATGTTCAGGCCCCGATCACTCAAAATCTTTTTCACTCCATCTTTCCACCTCCAATTTAGTCTCCCACTTCTCCTCGTTCCCTCCACATCTGCCACATATATCCTCTTTGTCAATCTTTCCTCACTCTTTCTCTCCATGTGACCAAACGCTTTCAAAACACCCTCTTCCGCTCTCTCAATCACACTCTTTTTATTTCCATACATCTCTCTTACCCTTATATTACTTACTCGATCAAAACGCCTCACACCACATACTGTCCTCAAACATCTCATTTCCAGCACATCCACCCTCCTCCACACAACTCTATCCATAGCCCACGCCTCGCAACCATACAACATTGTTGGAACCACTATTTCTTCAAACATACCCATTTTTGCTTTCCGAGATAATGATCTCGACTTCCACACATTCTTCAAAGCTCCCAGAATTTTCGGTCCCTCCCTCAACCTATGATTTACTTCCGCTTCCATGGTTCCATCCGCTGCCAGATCCACTCCCAGATATCTAAAACACTTCACTTCCTCCAGTTTTTCTCCATTCAAACTTACCTCCCAATTGACTTGACCCTGAACCATAATGTACCTAATAACTTTGCTCTTATTCACATTTATTTTCAATTTTTTTCTTTCACACACTTTACCAAACTCAGTTACCAGGTTCTGCAGTTTCTCACATGAATCAGCCACCAGCGCTGTATCATCAGCGAACAACAACTGACTCACTTCCCAAGCTCTCTCATCCACAACAGACTGCATACTTGCCCCTCTTTCCAAAACTCTTGCATTCACCTCCCTAACAACCCCATCCATAAACAAATTAAACAACCATGGAGTCATCACACACCCCTGCCGCAAACCTACATTCACTGAGAACCAATCACTTTACTCCCTTCCTACACGTACACATGCCTTATATCCCCTTTAAAAACTTTTCAATGCTTCTAACAACTTGCCTCCCACACCATATATTCTTAATGCCTTCCACCGAGCATCTCTATCAACTCTATCATGTGCCTTCTCCAGATCCATAAATGCTACATACAAATCCATTTGCTTTTCTAAGTATTTCTCACATACATTCTTCAAAGCAAACACGTGATCCACACATCCTCTACCACTTCTGAAACCACACTGCTCTTCCCCAATCTGATGCCCTGTACATGCCCTCACCCTGTCCGTTAATACCCTCCCATATAATTTCCCAGGAGTACTCAACAAAATTATACCGCTGTAATTTGAGCACTCACCTTTATTCCCTTTGCCTTTGTACAATGGCACTATGCAAGCATTCCACTAATCCTCAGGCACATTACCATGAGTCATACATACATTAAATAACCTTAACAACCAGTCAACAACATAGTCACCCCCTTTTTTAATAAATTCCACTGCAATACCATACAAAGCAACTGACTTGCCGCCTTTAATCTTTCGCAAAGCTTTAGTACCTCTTCTCTGTTTACCAAATCATTCTCCTTAACCCTCTCGCTTTGCACACCACCTCGACGAAAACTCCCTATATCTGTCACTCTATTATCAAATAAATTCAACAAACCTTCAGAATCCTCACTCCATCTCCTTCTCACCTTACCATTGCTTGTTTTCACCTCCCCTTTAGCCCTCTTCACTGATGTTCCCATCTGTTCTCTTGCCTTAAGCATTTTATTTACCTCTTTCCAAAACATCTTTTTATTCTCACTAAAATCTAATGATACTCTCTCATCCCAACTTCCACTTGCATTCTTTTTCCCCTGTTGTACCTTTCTCTTGACCTCCTCCCTCTTTCTTTTATACATATCCCAATTATTTGCATTATTTCCCTGCAAAAATCGTCCAAATGCTTCTCTCTTCTCTTTCACTAATAATCTTACTTCTTCATCCCACAAGTCACTAGCGTTTCTAATCAGCCCACCTCCCACGCTTCTCACGCCAGAAGCATCTTTTGCGTAAGCCATAACTGCTTCCCTAAATACATTCCATTCTCTCTTGACTCCCCTTACGTCCTTTGTTCTCACCTTTTTCCATTCTGTACTCAGTCTCTCCTGCTACTTCCTCACACAACTCTCCTCAAGCTCACTTACTCTCATCACTCTCTTCACCTGAACATTCTCTCCTCTTTTCTGAAAACCTCTACAAATGTTCACCTTCGCCTCTATGAGATAATGATCAGACATCCCACTAGTTGCTCCGCTCAGCACGTTAACATCCAA